>NC_051161.1:95023043-95323043 GCF_013339745.2 Dermacentor silvarum
GTTTGTATGTGTTTCATGAAGCATCAGTCAGCACTGCTCGAGCAATGAGCACGAGGGTAATTAGAGATATGGACGGGTATTTACTAATAGCTCTTATGGTAGAATTGATTGTAAAATCACATTTTACCCAATCCTGGTGCTTTATATACTATTGACCCCTTACTACATGGCATATCATAAATGATAAGCATAGAGCTAATTCTTGTGAAATACTGTTACGCGAAGGACGAGTCAATAAGGCGAGCCACTATTTACAGGTTATATTTCCAACAGCTGTTGCAGCGCTGACTAGTTGGGTTCACCGGGCGAGCCCAGCTCGTTCTTCTTCCTCTTTTCTCGAGTAATGGCACCCGCGCGCCTCGTTCAAACAATCAAATACCACATGCGTGTAGCTTAATCCCCAGGCGGCAGAAGCGACGTCCCGGAGCTTCTAAATGTCATCACTGGGAGGGTGATACTGCTTCAGTCGTGTAACGTGCACGATATCACTGGACTGGGAAGCAGATGGGGCGTCAGGGGCTATCTCGTAGGTGACGGGAGTCACGGCACGAAGCACTCGGTATGGGTCTGTGTAACGAGACAACAGTTTTTCTGACAGGCCGACCTGACGCGACGGAGACCATAGAAACACCAAAGAGCCAGGCGGGAAGTGCACGTCTCGGTGTCGCCGGTCGTACAAACGCCTTTGACTCTCTTGGGAGTTCAGAAGGCGGTCACGGGCAATTTCCATTGCGTGGGCAGCGCGGGCGATGGCGTCAAGTGCGTAATCACTGGTCGGTGCTGCGTGAACAGGGAGGGTTGTGTCGAGGGGCAGTGCTGGTTCTCGGCCTAACAGAAGGAAAAATGGGGGAACAACCGGCTGTGTCGTGGCGCGAGTAATTATACCCAAACGTGACAAAGGGTAGAGCGAGGTCCCAGTCTGTGTGGTCAGAAGAGACATACTTCGCGAGCATGTCTGTGAGAGTGCGATTGAAACGCTCCGTGAGGCCATTTGTTTGCGGGTGGTATGACGTGGACAGCTTGTATTTTCATGTTATATCATAATCGCCTTTCACGCCAGGAGAAAATAAGTTCTGATTACAGCAAATATTGTTGGAATGGGCACCGCTCCATGTGTTAGCTTCCTGACCTTTTAGCTGAAGCAATATATTTACAGAAAGAGCACCATATCTGTCGTCCTCAGCTGGTTCTTAAACGTGCGGCTTCTGGACACTGAGAATGTAGAAACTCAAAAATCGTAGTCAGAAAATAAGGTTTAGGCGCATATAGCCACTACAGTAAATCCAGGTTGCAGTGCTGTTGTCCATGCAGAAGAAATATTCGCAATATCACTCTGAGGTTGGTTAGAAGCACCCCATAATATTGCGATAACATTAATACGATAACTGTAGTTGTGCTCGTGCAGTCGGTGGCGTCACACCATCGCGTTGTGACGCGATCAACACAGCATGTCCGGTCGTGCGTGGAGGGGTTAGACGGTTTTCAAAGACGCGAGAGGCAGGCAGTGCATTTCGAAGAGTGGATAGACTCAGTGTCACGATTTGTAAATTCAGCTCTGGGGAGGAGCCCGAGCAGTGACCTGGGTCTTTATCGCTTAAAGTAGATTCTAATCTGTTTCTATTCAATTTTTCATCTTGACCCTTCGCGATGGGTAAAATTTTCGGGGGCCATGCACACTTCGCTTGGCGGTCCCACGACTTCATGGAACCGCAAAATCTCCCATTCTCAAACTGACTTGCCCACAATGATGATGCATTATCTTGAGGAGCGACAGTGGGAGGCTGCGGAAAGTGAACTTAGTTACCTCATTGGCTGTTGGAAATTGTTGGTGAAACTTCAGGTCCGCTGATTTTAGAAGAGTCATGAGAACATGCGTAGCTTTTGAGTTCATGATGGATGACCTGACAATAGGCTTTTAGACACCCTGCGTGCTCTGGTTTGCTGCATAACTATCTCTCTGCTTCGTGTTTTTTATTTGTCACTTTTAATCTCACATCCCCTCTTAGCCGAGTAGGCAAGGAACCGGAGATTCGTCTGGTTTACGTTTCTACCTTTCCTTGTTTCTCTCTATGTTTTGGTGAAACCTCGGCTGATGTCGGCCAGGAGGACTTGCTTCCATATAGCAGTCATGCAGCAGGCGAACCTACCAGCAGTCTTCGGCACACAACATTCAACACAGGCATCGCCTATGTCTGCGTGACAGTGGGAAGGGTCCTAAAGGCAGGGCAAGGCCTGGAGAAAGGAAGGCATTCAGGGATTGAAAATTTGAAAATGCGGTCCTGGCACGATTCAGGTACAAGAAACACTATGCAGACAGGCGGATTGTTAACAGCACGGGAGGCGAAAGGTACAAAAAAGCCTAACGCAGAAGAAATAAACTGCACAATGGTTCTAAGCTAAGCAAATTGGTTTGTCACTATGTCAAATCTTGTCAATATGGTGAAACGCCGCAGACAACGGGATGGGTGAGACAGGCAACACAATGCGCAGCTATCAGCAGATTTTTTTTTATTCGGAGTCACAGAGTGCATAAGGCAGATGACAGAAAGAGCACAAGGCTATGTATATGTGACTCGACCGACCGCCATGGGAAGACAACGAAAATATTCGAGGAGTAGTCAATACTATACATACCAAAGATGATTTAACAGGAGTAAATTTAGAAGGAAACCAACAGCACAACAAGGATATTAGCTGAAGTGTATGATCGTGACATGTAAGACATCTACACGCTACAGGAAAAAAGAACAGATTGCGATTACAGATATTCAATTAAAAACATTATGGTTGATTCATCTTTCATAGGGATCGGTAGAACACGACACTGAAACGCGTCTTCACACAAGCTGTTGCATGGTTGCTTCATGAACTCATGGTTCGTTGCAGCCAAAGGCGCACGATTAGCGGGCGGGTGACCGTGTTGCAGGTTTGCTTGGAGCCCGGCGTCCTGTAGGTGAGCGGCGTCCAGCTGCCGCGTCACTTCGGCGATGGTACGAGCATTTTGGTCCGACTCCGTAGTGTCTTGGGCAGCAAGTTGAGTTGCGACGCGATCAGCTTCAGAAATGCCAGTGGCAGAGTTCGCAGCGTACACTGCGAAATCGCGAAGGCGTTCTGCTTCCCGCTGGCGTGGCCCTCGCCTAACCAAAGCGAGAATCGCCCGTCGACGCCGTTGCCTTTCTGCACCACATAGCGCAGCAGTTTTCTTAGTTGGTGCCATCGCAAGCGAAGCGGTAGGCGGCGTGTTAGCACTGCTGATGCATGTTGAAGCTGCACTCCGTAGGCGACGAGGCACCACAGGCTAATCCGACGCGAAAGACAAACCAGGTGCGCGAAGTTCACACACCAGGCGTTCACACCGCACTGGAGCCTCCGCTGCGGTATGACTACTGAAGCGATCTCTGTCGACGCTCGTTAGCGTCACGATGCTGTACATGGCCTCACCGCTCCTAGATGGTGGCGCCATCCCTGTCAACAAAACATATTTTACTCGTTGGCGCCAAACGTACGTAACATTCGTTATAGGAAGTTCATCGCGGACCCCACACCGGCCTCAGAATCGCCGCCGCTTGGGAGGCAGTAGGGAGCCAGCATGCAAGCGCTGTTTCAGGGTAGTGACATCCTTCGTTACGGTGGCTAGTTGGGTATGTGTGCCGACCGGCGCGTCTGGAGCGTAGTTCACCGCTTCTCCGTGTCATGACGCAAAATTTGCGCTGCGGTCAGTAGAATGGTTCCGCAGCGCGCGTCGTCTGCTACAGGAGGCTGGCGGCGAGCAAAAAAAACAAAAAAAAAAACAAAGCCAGTATTGGAATAGTTGTATGTCGTCTGTTCGTGTCAGTTTCAAAGGTGAAGAGCCACGCGTCTCTCGTACTGTTTGCAAGTTCATAAGCCATGTTGAATGTTCCAGGTAGGAAAAATGACCGGCGAGATTAGCAGGTGCATTGCTCCACCAAAGAAGACCACCAAGGAGACTTACTGCTTCGCTCCGAATGGCAAGTCGGGCTCTGAATTTGTGAGAAAGACAGCGTAAATGTTCCGCTATCTGAGAGCGGGAATGTTCGCCCCGGGCTTCTCAGTAGCTTGCTCAGTATCGGTGACGTTAATGAGCGAGCGGACACCGAAAATCGTACCGGGGCTCAAACGTGAGCAGTATCCGCTTGTTTACACCACCACAGTTCACCGAGCTCAAAAGCCGTCATGCCACACCACAACTACAGCAACGATTTCCGCCACTAGAACAAACGCTACAATAATAAAGCGCGGCCGGCGTGGCCCAGACACCGCCAGACATGCAACGCGCCCTAAACGATTCGCTCCCTACGCCCGTAGGAGCTGCGCTCAGCAAGGTCGCTACGCCCGGTCCCGGAGAAAAGAGAGCCACGATCAGTAAATAGCAGCCGCCGCGCAGACCAGTGCCTCAAAAGTCCCTAAGCGATTACGTCCCTAGGCACCTAGGAGCTCCACGATTGCCATGACAACACGTGTTAAGCGGAAGTCACGTGACCCTCTGTGCCGCGCCCCCGCTGTACCAACCAGCAATTGTAAAGTCGCGTCCGGGAGATGCTTGACGATGGCGTCATCGAACCTTCCAACAGCCCGTGGTCGTCTCCGGTCGTTCTTGTCAAAAAGAAAGACGGAACGCTACACTTCTGTGTCGACTACCGCAAGCTCAGCAACGGGACAAAAAAGGACGTGTACCCGCTGCCGCGTATCGACGACTCGTTAGATAGACTACGGCGTGCCCACTATTTTTCTTTTCTCGATTTAAAAAGCGGGTACTGGCAAATCGAGGTAGACGAATGCGACCGCGAGAAAACAGCCTTTGTGACTCCGGATGGTCTCTATGAATTTAGAGCGCTTCCTTTTCGCTTATGTTCAGCCCCGGCTACTTTCCAGCGAATGATAGATGCTGTCCTTACTGGAATGAAGTGACGGGCCGGTCTTGTGTACCTAGATGATGTGATCATCTTCTCTAAAACGTTCGAGCAACATCTTCACCGCCTGCAGAGTGTGCTCGAAGCCATACGACCGGCAAACCTCACACTTAAGCCCGAAAACTGCCACTTTGTTTATGAAGAGCTCAAGTTCCTCGGGCATGTAGTAAGCGCCAAAGGGGTCTGACCCGATCCAGACAAGCTTGCCGCTGTGGCCGCGTTGCCAGCTCCTGCCGATAAGAAGGCCATCGGCACTTCCTGGGTGTGTGCGCCTACTATCGCCGGTTTATTAAATGCTTTTCGAAGATAGCGGAACCCCTGACTCGCTTTACAAGGGACGACACGCCATTTGTGTGGTATAAAATGAGCAACAGACGGATTTTGATGAATTACGACAGCGCCTGCAGTTAGCACCCATTCTTGCAGAATTTGCCGAAGATGCTGATACTGAGGTGCATACCGACACCAGCAGCATTGGCCTTGGCGCAGTGATCGTCCACGTTCGAGATGGAGTGGAAAGAATTATAGCGTATGACAGCCGCTCCCTGTCCCGTGCCGAGGCGAATTATTCGACTACGGAGAAGGAGTGCCTCGCGGTCGTGTAGGCAATCATCGAGTTTCGCCCTTATTTCTATGGTCGTCCCTTCAAAGTAGTGACGGACCACCACGCCCTCTGTTGGTTGGCATGCATGCGCGACCCTTCCGGACGACTGGCACGGTGGAGCTTGCGGCTACAACAATTTGACATGACCATCGTTTATAAGTCTGGCCGTAAGCATGAAGACGCTGACACACTGTCCCGCGCAACCATTGATCCTGCCAGTCAGGAAACAATGGACGATGACGTCTTCCTGGGGGCCATTAGTTCGTTAGACTTGAGCAGACGGCAGCGTGACAACGCTGAGATTCGACCGACCATCGATCATTTAGAGGGCCGCGACACAACCATACCATGCCATTTGTCCCGCTCATCGAAGTCCTTCTGTCTGCGAGACAACGTGCTGTATAAGAAGAATGCCCGTTGGACCAGCCGTGCTTACCTCCTGGTGGTTCCAAGAGACATGCGCGACGACGTCCTCTTCACTTGCCATGACGAACCGACATCTGGTCATTTAGGCGTTTCACGAACAGTCGTTAGAATAAGCGAAATGTACTATTGGCCCGGGCATTCGGCAAGCATCAAGCAGTACGTTAAAACCTGTCGTGAATGCCAGCGCCGCAAGACACCATCCGTTAAACCGGATGGCTTACTTCAGCCAATTGAAGCACCTCACACAGCTTTCGACCAAGTTGGCGTAGACATTCTCGGACTGTTTCCTCTGTCTGCCGACGGCAACAAATGGGTGATCGTCGCGACTGATTATTCAATACGCTATGCTGAGACGCAGGCGATCCCACGAGCCATGGCCTCAGAGGTAGTGCAACTCTTCATACGCCAGAATGTCTTGCGTCACGGTGCTCCCTTCACTGTACTAATAGATAGAGGGACAGCATTCACAGCACAGCTTATAGACGAAGTTTTTTAATTAAACAACACCAGGCATCGCAAGACGACCGCATATCTTCCGCAGACCAACGGACTTACCGAGCGACTGAATAAGACGGTCACAGACATGCTCGCAATGTCCATCGACGTCCAACACAAAACATGGGATTGGATCTTGCCTTACGTGACCTTCGGGTATAACACCACCGTGCAAGAGACGACGCGCTTCACGCGCTTTTTCGCCTTCTCCACGGTCGCGAAGCCCAGACGATGCTGGACGTTATGCTGCCGCGTCAAGACGCTGACCTATTGACAACTGACGACGAGGAATTTGCAGAGCGTGCCGAGGAAGCTCGGCAGCTCGCGCGGCTGCATATCGGCCAGCAGCAGCAGGCAGGCGCACGGCATTACAACATCCGCCACAGGGACGTGTCCTACAACCCCGTGGACCAAGTTTGGGCGTGGACCACCGTTCGTCGTCGTGGCCTCTGTGAAAAGCTTCTGAGCCGGTATTTCGGTCCGTATAAAGTGCTCCGCCGCGTCAGTGACATAAACTACGAAGTTGTACCGGACACAACATCGCAGACACGGAGTAGGACACAAAGACAACCGAGCTGAGACATAGTTCATGTTGTGCGCATGAAGCCGTACATTGCTTGCTTGCTTGATCCTCATCCGTGGCGCTTACCAACTACGGGGGATTGGCCAAGAAGCCGGCGGTTAAAGGTTAACCGGAAGGGGGAGATGGAGAAAAAAAAACTAGACGGAAAACTAAATCAGGATGAAGTATAGTGTTTATGATAATTTGGAAAGAGATTTACAGGGCAGAGACAGAATTAAAATCATTGTAATTGTATAAAAACAGCACAGAAATTTTGGTGGTATTAGAATAATTTCGAAACACCAATTAGCGATTTAATGAGTTATCCAATTATTTATTTCGAGAATTAACTGGGTAGTCTTTTTGTGTCACAGAGATAGTCACAGAGGGCCATGTCCGCGATGATAGTGACGCTGCAGCAGGTACATATGTTGATAGAAAAGAAGCTCAAACTTTGCATTGCAATATAACGTAAATGCTGACAGTTGAAATTTTCTTTTAATATTCTCTGGTGAAATTAGCCAATGAAGACGGCGCCTCATTAAAATATTTAAGCCGGGTGAATAGAAGAAACTTTGTTGTTTATTTCATTACACTAATATTCTGGTTCAAAAATCTTTAACAGGAGAGGTAGTTTCCTTAGGCGCATATAATCTTTGGCGAAGCGAGCGCTACATGCGAATAATTTTTATCGGAGATCGTACCCGAAACCCTTTACACAAATGTGTGCTATATTATATGACATTAGGACATATTCATCTGTACTTAACAAAGATAACGCGGTCAGAGCTGAAAAGTTGAAGAATGTTTTTATTATGACTGTCTCATCAGGGTACAGCGTGCTTGGCTAAGCTAACGAGCAGACCTTCAGCATCCTGGTTGTGAAGTGCAGTCGTTGGAGTATACAGTCTGCTCAGCATCTTTATTATATGCATTACAATACTGCTTATAAATATCAGCGCAATTTGTGAGTGCTTCGCTGGCAGATGTATTCCAAGCATGCAACTCGCATTTTTGTTTTTCTGGAAAGGAAAGGTAGCTTCGTCAAGGAGTGTTATTCATGGTGTGAGATTACTATTGTCGAATTTATACAAGGTTTGTCATCTTGTGTGAAGAAGTTGGCAAAATTTGTACAACCACTTAAGGATTTATAATATTCCAAAATTTATCAGACTTGTGCAACCTTCCAGAATCACAGCCCAATTTCCAGCAAAGCTGTTTTAGTTGTATACTGCAATAATAATTTCAGTGACCTGTATTTAAATCACATACTTTATTATCTTCATTAATAAAGTTTAGTGAGAGAAATGAAAAATACCGATGAAGAAGTACACTCCGACGCTCCATCACCAGTGCGAAGCAAGAGGCCGGAGCTGGAGGCTGTTTTCGACTACGCTTTGAAAGTTGCGTCGTCCGGCTCATGCTTGTAAGCACCTGAGACGTGTTCTTATACATGAAATACGTAAGTTTTCCGGTTTTCCCGGGAGAGATGTGGGAACGATTGTATATTTAGGAAAGAGGTGACGTTAAGGATAACCTGCACTGCAAGTTTGAAGAGTGTAGGCTACATAAGAGCTTTTAAAATATAGGCATTTTATTCTTACCTTTCTGCGCTATACGAGGCGCGTAGTTTGTTACCTCACAGTATGGCTGTGCGAATTTGAATTTTTAAGACCAAATTTTCTGAGACTGCCTGAGTGACGTAGCCAGCTACACTACGTATTTTCTCAAATTTTGCCTGTACTATGCCAGCGGAGAGGGACATTTTATAATGTTACTCCAACATTAATTTTGTGATAGTAATTACATGAACACTAGAAGCAAATATTTGCCGTCACCATGATAAGTGTAGGTTAAAATAAATACCCATGACATTGCGCAGCCGACTAGTCGGCGGAGAGCACGCATACTTGAAATTTACCAGTTTCCATGTAAACATTTTCAGGCTGCAGTGACCTACAGTGACTTTCAGCGTATAATACAGCATCACCTAACGATTCCACATAGAGATCCTAGAGGGCTTCAAGGCATTCGGTTTCAACTCATGCTGTTCTTGATGCGTGCTTACAAGAAGTTTACAATGGCCTGGGAAAGTTCTTGAATGTTAATGTTCCCTTCTCGAACGTGGCTGAACTGTTTTAATTTGTTCAATTATTTATTTTTATTTATCGCTGGCCTTTCTAAATGATGATAGCCATGATGTAATCCATATCAGTGACCTGCAAATGAAGCTGTGAATTCAGCTGCAAAGTCATAACTGCTATATCTTCTGTAAACAAGCATGCTCTTGTGCAACCTCAAATATTTTTTTACAGATTTAACACAAACGAGTGCATCGCGTAGAAATTCCGTAACCATTATTTACGCTGGCCGCTCTGTGTGGTCGGGAATGCCTCGAATTCGGAAAACAATCCCGTACTCCTCCCCGAAACTTTACAGTGCCTCCTTCGCACGTCGTCATGTAAACAGGATTCTCCAAGGGCATCATATGAGGCAAAATGCGTCGATTGCTCATTCGTCAACGAACAACTGGGCCAGCGTAACAAGAAACAACTATGGAATCCGAGAATGGAGGGAAGCTCGACCATTCTGTGCCACTGAAACCTTTTGTGCAGCTTTTATTTAGCCACCTTACGTGGCAAGTGATTAGGAGTGAACAATAAAGGAGCCTTTCTTATGGTTTGCTGATGCGACCTGTAGCTTTCGCACCATTGCGTAGACTTGGTGAGCGTATGCGGCACGGGCGAGTGAGCGCAAGTGGTGAGGGTAGCGAAGGAGTGCGAGAAACAGGGGTGGTGCCCGCTCGTTTATGAAACGTCTGTAACTTTGCTCTTGCTGTAGCCCTAATATGTTACCTCAACCATACCGAATTCTCACTGGAACTTATCCTACCCGCAGGAGAACTGTTCGACTATCTGGACGCCAGGCCATGTAGGGGTAATTAGGAACAGCGCTGCGCACGACGCTGCCGGAGCAAGTATCAACCGAGAGATTCACTTGCGTCGCCAATCTCTCTCCGGACAAGAAATCCCTGGAGAAACCGAAACAGAACTACGCCTACCAGAACCAAGTCAAGAAAGAACAGTTTCTCAATACAAACAAATGGAAGATTGAATTACTACTTGCGGAGAAGTATACAACCAAGAATTATCAGCTCGTTGTAGGTGGAGTGAGTGTCCCGATTCTCAACGGAGTCGTCTATGGCGCCGTGTCAGAGCCGCGCGGTAGGCAAGTTCTCGCGAATTTCATTGCCAAATGTGTAGAAACTGCGAGTCAAATTTCTGTACGCCAAAACAAGGTGTGGTATTTATATAAGAAGGTACAAAGGCTATTGGTTAAGTCGCTAAGGTAATGGTCGCTAATTGTTGGCTCCAGGATTCTTTAAAACCAATATTCCAATAGAAGCAGGGCAGACTTTGGATTTATCTTTAGCAAGACCGGATTTACAGCCAGTTATAAGAGTGTTCACAAGAAAAAGCTTTCAATTCTTTTTGTCATTCTACTCCGAAGGCCTTGGTGCATAGTGGGAGACGCGAGAGTGGTAGATAGCACCTAAAATATTGGCATCACCGTGTTCAAGTATTGCACACAGTATTCAAATCCCAAACAAACGTGAAGAAGAAGAAGCAGAAAAAGAGCATAGCTTCAGTAAAAGCTTCGATGCTCATCAAATAATTTCGCAGCTACAACAGCCAAGCACCACCCGGAATTATACACCATCGGATTCAGCTCGTCACGGGGAACCCGAAGATACCAAATTCTGAGGTGGGTGGCCGTTTTACGAGATTTTACGGCCGAAAACTACCTCGAGCCTACTGCCTGCTATTCCCGCCATTGCTCCGAGCTGCCTTGAGCCGCCTCACGATACCAAGGGTCTCGGCGCTCGCGCCCAAGAGGCAATAACCGTCAACGATGGACGATGAGCAGGATGAGGAAGTCACCCGACGGGAGGACGACGTAGACAACGGATGGAGAGAAGTTAGATACAGTAAACGTGCAAAGTAGGGCAGGCAGCATATCCGTGCTAGCCCTAGCCCTACCCGAACGCCAAGAAGGCATGGCGCGCAACTTATATCCAAGATAAACAGGGCCAGCAGAATGCCAAGACTGCCTACAGGAGACTACAAGATAGTCATCAGGCCAAGAGGATGACTGCAGATATTCCAGCTAAGCTTAACGGAGCTAGACAAAGCTGTGTATGAAGCAGCCGAGATCCGTTATGAAGAACGAGATATGGACACGATCTGCCCGAATAACTTCCAGAACATCTTGGTCGTCAGCACCCGAAATCAAGAGCATGCAGACAAATACCAAGGGATCAAGCACATCAAGGCCAATGACAAGGTGTATGAGGTGAGAGCTTACGAGACCACACCGGAAATAACCGCTAAAAGAGTAATCAGAGGTGTCCCCTTGGAAGAAACCCCGCGAGATATCACCGCGGCAGTTATCGCACCCAGAAATCCTACGGCGATCGCAGCTAAAAGTCTCGGAAACACCACGACGGTCATAGTCCTTTTCGACGGCTACAGAGTTCCGTCATACGTCCTACACCGAGGAGTGCTCACGCCATGTTCTCTATAGCTACAGAAAGCAAATGCACTTTTGCAGACAGTGCAGCAGACTTGGACACAGGAGCGACGTGTGCCCGAGGCCAAACGACAAACTATGCGCGGGATGTGGAACGCCCAACCCAAGTGAGGACCACAAGTGTCAGCCAAGATGTCAGCTATGCGGCATGGATCATCCCACGGCCGACAAAGCCTATCAGGCCAAGTTAAAAAAGCCCTACATCGTCAAGCAGCTCCAACAAATGCAGCAGCAACAGCAGGAAGTGCATCTCCCCACCACCGGGCCGACCGATCGCGGCAGATCCAGATCCAGGAGGAGGGCAAAGCCTGGGTCCAGATCCCGATCTGGGTCCCGCACGACGCTAAGAGGTCGCACCCCCCAGTCTACCGGACCGAACCTGAGAGGAGGCCGGACTCCATCGCGCTCCAGATCCCGGTCCAGACCAAGGGGCGGCCACGGCCATCGAGGCGATCCGCCACTCGCGGTGAGCTGGTCAGACGCGGTAAAAGGGACGCGCCCCGGGTCTTCGGGGGAGAGTGCACATAATCTCAATAAAATTGCCAAGATCAAAAAAGAAAACGCTCAGCTTAGAGAATTAATATCGCAAGTCACTAGAGAAATTCAAAGCCTTAAAAGCTGTACTGAAAGAACTGTCAGTCAAACACGTTCCGCGGGCCTGGAGAGACCTGAGGAAATCCCAGATAATCGAATGGAAGAGGACAGCACCCCTCCGCCACTGAAAAGAAAAGCTCAGGCGTCTAGTGACAAAACCGCTACGCAAAATTCAAACCTGAATCAAACATTGTCCGAAATACAGAAGGCAGTTAAAGAACAGGCAGAGGCAGAACAACATTTCGCTTGCAATCTCCATGATCATGGTTAGACTAGATAAACTCGAGGCTAACGTAGCCAGTCTCAACCCTAGGGCATCTCCGGCGCCTCCAGCCAACACCCTGGCGATCAGCACCGTGGGCAATTCACAATTACCGCAGGGCACCACAACAGCGGCTGTCCCAACTAATATCATGAGACCTGCCTCCTTCAGTCCCCCTCCCTCCTGAATACCCAAATCAAAATAGGGGCGTACAAGAAAAAGTATTAATACCGAAACCAAAATATGGAAGTACAGAAAAAAAGATTTAATTATTTGGCAGTGGAATTGTAGGACCTATGAGGGGAAGAGAGCAGTACTGCAACAACACAACAACACCTTAGGAACAAAACCTAACCAGATATTCTAATTCTGCAGGAAACGCATGGTTTACCTAAGCTATCGGGATATAAGGCGATCGGCGCCACGACCGGGGATAATAGAACACTAACCACCCTGGTAAGGAAGGGATTCGTAGGAATCCGCCACGACACCCAGATCACAGAAATCGAGCACATACTCGTAGAACTTCCCCCTAGAAGAAAAAAACTTCCGAGCACGTTTATCCTAAATTTGTATAACAATCTTGCGCACATACGACAACGCTTCCTTTCTCTCTTTAAGAAGGCAGTAGTAATAGCGGGAGCCAACCCCCTCGTCATTGGAGGAGACTTTAATGCCCCACACAGCGCATGGGGATACGGATACACACGAGCCAAAGGCAAAATGCTATGGCAGGATATTCAAGAAACCAATTTAACTCTCATCACCGACCCCGACTCCCCCACGCGTATAGGGACTGGTCTCGCGAGGGACACAACTCCAGATTTAACATTAGTTCGCAACGCGGGGACCGCCAAATGGAAAAACACATTTGAAGATTTGGGGAGTGATCATCGTATAGTAGAAACCAAAATTGAAGAGGCGGTAGACGCAGTACTCAATAGACGACAGGTTAGATGGACGGACTGGGATAAGTTTAGAAAAGTCAGAGATGCCAAAAAACAAGCTTCCATAAAAATATTGCGCAATGGGTCAAAGACGTTATACAAGACGTCAACGAGGCTGCGCAAACGATTACATCAGATCCCCCCATAGAAAAGATTGATAGCCGTCTCGCGCACATGTGTGAGGCCAAACAATCACTACAGAACAGATGGCAGGGGCAGAGGCACAATAGGAGCTTGCGCAAGCGTATAGCCAAGCTCAACAAGCAGATTGAAGAACATTGTCAGCAGCTAAGCAAACAACAATGAAACGAGGTTTGCAATGCTTTGGATGAGCAAATGCACGCAGGTCAGACATGGCGCATGCTCAAACACCTGCTCGACCCAGATAACACCAAATCGGAACATACGCAAACCTTGCGTAAGCTGATGCACCAGTATAAAGGCAGCGAGGAGGACTTTATCGCCGAAGCTAGCAACATATATATCCCCATAAACCCCGTCATAGAGCACGGGCAATATACCGGAGACACAAACGAGCTCCTGGACGAGGAGTTCACCGTAGCTGAAATTAGGGCAGCGCTACAGAAGTTAAACACCAAATCCGCACCGGGTCCGGACGGGATCACCAACAGAACTCTCCGGAACCTAGACGATCAAGCAATAGAGAACATCACGCAATATATAAACGAATGTTGGGCCGAAGGCGTCATCCCAGCACAATGAAAAGATGCTAAAGTAATCCTTATCCCCAAGCCCGGAAAACAACCTGATCTGTCGAACTTACGCCCCATTTCACTCACGTCCTGCGCTGGAAAGCTGATGGAACACGCTTTCTTCAATAGAATCAATAACTATCTTGAGGAGAAGGAAATTTACCCAGACTCCATGCTGGGGTTCCGCTCCCAGCTATCCACACAGGACGCCATGCTGCAAATTAAACAGCAGATCCTAGACAATAAAACAAGATCGACTAGGGCGATACTAGGATTAGACCTCAAAAAAGCCTTCCACAAAGCAGCGCATGCAGCTATATTAAATCAGATAAGCCAATTAAGCTTAGGATCGAGAGCATATAATTATGTCAAGGACTTCCTAAAGGACAGAACGGCATCCCTTGTAGTGGGATAACTCAGATCTGAGGAGAGACACATGGGTAGCGCTGGCACCCCGCAGGGTTCAGTCATGTCGCCCGTGCTGTTCAATCTAATAATGATAGGACTCCCGCAACGGCTCAACTCTGTACATGGAATACATCACTCCTTGTATGCATATGATATCACCATCTGGGTGTCTGAAGGTAGCGACGGAGAGATAGAGCAGAGACTACAGGAGGCCGTCGACACGATCGAGGACTATCTCGAAGGTACTGGCCTCGAGTGCTCGCCGGATAATTCCGAACTCCTCCTCTATCGACCCACGC
Organism: Dermacentor silvarum; assembly: GCF_013339745.2. NCBI lineage: Eukaryota > Metazoa > Arthropoda > Arachnida > Ixodida > Ixodidae > Dermacentor > Dermacentor silvarum. The sequence continues at coordinate 95,037,875 of NC_051161.1, forward strand.
TCAAAGGCAGACCACCCAAGGGCTACAACCGCAACTGAGCCTACGAAAAAATCCAAATTCGCACCAAAAACGGCAGGACTATCCCCATAGTGGAACAGATTAGAATCCTAGGACTCATCATCGAAGCCGAGGGCACTAACGGAGAAACCGTCAAGAGGCTAGTAACTAAAGTCACCAACGCAATAAGGCTAATCAAGAGAGTCGCAAACAAACACCAGGGAATGAAAGAAGCTAACGTCGTCAGACTTATATATTCCTTCGAAATAAGTCACATTATATACGTGGCGGCATACCTCAATAGGTATTCAGCAGAAAAAGCTAAGATCAACTCATACGAAATGCGTACAAGCAAGCTCTAGGCCTTCCAGATAGCACCAGCACCGAGCGACTACTTCAACTGGGTGTACACAACACTATAGAGGAGCTGATGGAGGCTCAACAGATTGCTCAGTTAGAGAGACTAGCCGGTTCGCGCACGGGTAGGAGTATCCTCAGCAAATTAGGGATAATCTATCACTATCAACAAGGATGTAAAGTGTCGGTTCCCAAGGTAATCAGGCAAAATATCCAGGTCCCCATTCTGCCTAAAAATATGCACACCGAACTTGATCAGGGAAGGAGGGAGAGCAGAGCTAAAGCTCTACTCAAGACATACGGTAGAGACAATGAGGCATTGTTTGTGGACGCAGCGGAGTGCCCGAGTCACGAATCCTACTTCGCAGTAGTAATAAACTCCGACCACGAGTGCATAAGCGCATGCTCGATACGCTCTAATAACCGTGAAATTGCAGAAGAAGTAGCTATCGCTCAGGCCTTAATTTCCCCCGAATATAGATACGTCATCAGCGACTCGCAGTCAGGCATCAGAAACTATGCGCGAGGAAGAATATCGCCCGAGGCCGCTAACATACTCCACGGGAAAGCACAGTTAATATCATCAGAGGAATTCGAAGACAGATACATCATTTAGTTGCCAGCCCACACCTCCCGTGAGTCCCTAGCTCACAACCTCAACGAGGAAGCCCACCGCGTCGCGCGAGGTCTCATTTACCGCGCTCGCGAAGAAGCTTCCCTCGAAGTAACGGGAGGGGACACCTGGAAGGAGAAGGACAGAATGTTCAGATTCTGCGACGTCACCCGCTTCTACCAAAAGTCGAGGTGCATATTCCCACCTCCTAGCTCCAAATTAGACAGATCTCAGGCGGTTGACTGGAAGCGACTTCAAACTATAACCTTCCCCAACCCGGTGCACCTACATCGCATCTACCTCGAACTATACCCAGATGACTTGTGCAAATTATGTAGGACAGAACACGCCACCCTAGAACACATTCTATGGGATTGCGCACATGTTCAGGATGAATATGCAGTCTCCCCAGAACAGCTTGGGGCGCGGTGGAAAGCCGCGCTGATCAGCTCAGATCTACAAGATCAACTATGGACCATCCAGCGAGCTCGAGAGGTGGCCGGGAGACAGCGTCTCTCTACCGCCCCTGGCGCGGCCTAGGCCCAGGCCTCAATCCGCTGGTCTAAATAAAGTTGTTTCACTCAGTGTTGAAATCTTAATTTTCCTTGGAAATAAAACAAAAGTTACTGATCAATGAAATTATCTGTGAGGCATGGTGGTATAATATAAGGTAAATATTTATTAGTTCTTTTTTTTTCTGAAATTGTACAAGTCCAGAGAATGCGTTGATCTAACCATTAATAGAATTGAACGCATATCCTCTTCGTCCTTTAAAGGGCCCCTAAACCACCCACAGGTCGAAATTTAGTTGTGGTGTTTCAGTTGTGCACGAGTGCACAACGAACACGTAGCCGCGAGAAGTTTTCGAAATGGTGCCGTAATAGCGGAGTTAACGCGTTTGATGATCGAAACACGGCCTTTGCTCGTTTCGCTCTTTCCTTCGCTACTCTCCTCGTCGGCTGGTCTCTCCTCCTCGCCGAGTGCTCCTCCAAATGTCTCGTGACATACGTCATCGCCAACGCGCTGTCCATTTCCAGTTAAGGCACGTCCACGCTAGCGGTAAATATACCGCTGGCAAACCGGCCTCCAGTGCCGTAGAACGTATTCCGCGCGAGAGGTGTTCAAAGTAGACAGCAGTCCGGCCGGCGCACCGCCTGCAGCACAATCAACGGTCCAATCGACGACCGCGAAGCTGCGCGCCTCCCCCACTGGCGACGAAAACATCGGCTGCAGCTCAGCTGCAGTGCACGGCTACCGACGGGAGACGACCGGCTCGGCTGTGATCGCATCGCAGCCGACGGCGCCGCTAATATGAGCGTATTTTTCTTCTTTGGAGGAGGAGGAGGAACAAACTTTATTTTTGTACAGCAGGTTTGTGAGGCCTAGGCCTCTCTACCTAGATGACGGCCTCGAGTCCTTGGGCTCTGGCGGCATCTTCGGCCTGCTGTATTGCCTTAATTTGGTCTTCCGGTGCAGAGCTGAGCAGCGCGGTATCCCACTGCTCTCTGGTCTTTTGCGTTTTATTTTGTGTGGGTGTCCCAGGACAAGCCCAAACCATGTGTTGTAAGTTCGCCCTTTCTTGACAGAATCTGCATCCATCGGTGTGAAGTTCTGGATAATAACGGTGGTAGGCCACCGGGTTCGGATATGTTTCTGTTTGCAACAAGCGCCATGCTGTCGCTTGCCGTCTGCTTAGCGAGGAGTGTGCCGGGGGGAAACGGGCCCTGCCCAATTTATAGTGTTTGGTTATTTCGGTAAAGTTGGTCATCCGGTCTCTCTCCGTTCCCAGTATTCGCGTGTCACCTGCTCGGTCCGTCAGTTCTCGAGCCACGTTGTGAGCTATTTCCTTCCCGGGAAGGGAGGAGTGTGCGGGTGCCCATATAATGTAAACATCTCGATCTTCAAGATAGTTGGCTAAAATTCTTAGCGCTTCCGGCGAGATTCTTCCTTTGGCATAATTCTTGACGGCGGTCTGGGAGTCGCTGACTATGATGTTGGCCTCCGTGGAGGCTATTGCCAGTGCTAAGGCAGCCTCCTCCGCCACCTCAGCCTTTCCTGTTTTTATAGCACCACTAACTCTGGAGTCACCCTCTAGACTGGTAGCAACTATCGACATACTCTGTCTATTTGTGTACTTCGCCGCGTCCACATAGACCACGTCCCTAGCACTACTGAATATTTTGTGGAGAGCTCTCGCTCTTGCGATTCGTCTATCTTCGTGAAACTCCGGGTGCATGTTTCTGGGGATTGGGAGTATTGAGAGATGTTCCCTTATTTTTCTTGGGATGTCTCCCCGCAGTCCGTTCTGTGCTTCGTGGGATACTCCGATGTCGTCTAAAATGTGTCTGCCCGTCAAACTCTGCGTAAGTCTTTCATACTGCACCACTCTCTGGGCCTCAATAAGTTCGTCTAACGTGTTGTGCACTCCGACTGCTAGCAACCTGTCGTTTGACGTATTTCCTGGAAGTCCCAAGGCTTGCTTATACGCCCTTCTAATGACGCATTCTATCTTGGCTTTCTCCGCAGCGTAGAGCTTAAGGTAACGGACCACATATACAATACGGCTGATTACAAATGTTTCTATTAATCGAATAAGATTGTGCTCTTTCAAACCATAGTTTCTGTTGGATATCCGCTTTATTAGTCTAATTGTTTGGTGAACACTATTATCCAGTATTCTAATGGTTTCTCCATTATGGCCATTTTCGGATATGCGGAGTCCCAGTATTCTTAGGCTTTGTGTACGATTATTGCGAAGAGTGATAAAAATGATAAGAAAATAGTGCGGCTTGTGAGCTTCGGTAATTCATTTGGTAGCGTTGTCAGCTTTAGCTAGCTTTGAAGGGAAACGGAAAATGCCTGGCGATGATATCGGCGCCGTCGAGCAATCAGCGGCGGTGAAGCTGCCGCACATATTAGCCCTGGTCTCATCCTCTCTACATACGGCCAGGAAGTCTCGCCGTTAGCGAGCAAAACCGCTGTCGAACGGCGAGCCGGGAATGGCAAACGGCGTGCGGCGAGTTACCGTGCCGGTAACGTGGACAGTCCTTAGCCGCGACTCAGCGCTTCTCGGCTACCCACTGTGACGGCCGTGCCGGCCGTGCCGGCCCGTGCTCAGGCGAAGCGTGCCGCTATGGACCCTGTATTACGCGCACGTGTAGAAATGTCAACACCGTCGGACTCTGTTGGCGCAGTTAATCAGACCGCTAAGCACGACTGTGTTGGTACGCGACCAATTGGGCACTTGCGTTGCGGGCTGTAATTACCGATTCGCAAGTGCGCACAAGCGCGCAACACGACGCTGGAGACCAGGGAGTGCGCGTACCCGCTAGCAGACTAACCGGAAGTCACAGGTTCTTGTTCGAGCAATGGACATCGTCACCGCCGTTGACATCACTAGATGCACCCTGGTGACATCGTGACGACCGCTGGGGATACCGGAAAGGCCAGGAGAGGAGTACGGCATTTTTTTTTTATTTTCTGGCGCGCCCGTGGAGCGTTGCGCTGCAGCGTTTGGCATCATTGATCGTGACATCATTCTGTACTCGATGCGCGCGTTTACTTGAAATGTAAAAAAAAAAAAAAAATGTCTGAGGTGGTTTAGGGGCCCTTTAAGTAAAATGCAAATGTACTTACTTGGGTGCGATTAGTAAACGAAGCAGCTGTTTTTAATTACACAGTGGGAGTGATGCGTTCAAAAAGATTCATTTTTACTGCTAATAAGGTATGATAATTACCCAAACATTAACTAAACAACTTAAAAAATTATTGAAATGTTGAACATAGAAGTAGTACAGCATTTTTATAAATGGCCCGTTGATTTTATTACGTTAAGATAGCATCCATTTTAATTTTTCGTTGCTCAAAGGAAATTTTAAATAGTACCATACGATGTATCACATGACTAGGCGCTTGCCTAACACGACAATAGTGTCCTCAAACACGATACAACAAATAATCGATAGTGCGCACAGACAAGAATAGGTACCAACTAGCCCAGCTTTCAGTTGCTCTGGCACAATTGATGATTAGGCCTTAAATAGCTGAGGTGGATCGAAAAGAGTGGTCTTTCCTTCAACTTTTACTATGATAATTTTTCAGCTAAGGCACAAAAGCAGATGAAGTCATGAGATATACCAATAAATAGCGCGAAGGAATCCTTGCAGGTGGGTCCGCGTAGTAGCTGGTGAAGGACTACGTGGATGCCCTGATGGTTTTGGCGGCGGATGGAATTGCATCCCCAAAGACGGCCATGAACTGTGCCCCTGAATTATTATTTCCGTTTCGGGACTGTATTGTGTTGAAGCTGCGCACAGAATCAATAAATCGTTCGAAGTGTTCTTGAGGGCACCGACGTTGCAATCGCCAAGGTACGTGGCATTTGTCTCAAATCTCGCGCGCTTTCTTTGGAGGTCGGAAAAACATTAAAGTGGAGCAGCTATCCTCATGCAAAAAAAAAAAAAAGTTGTCGCAGTTTCACCTGAAAGGCGAAGCATCAATTGCGATAGCAAACTTGTAGAGAGCTATACGGAGTAATGATATTAGCTTTATCAGCTGTATAAACTTGGACATGCAGCAACATCGGCAACACGCAGAACTGTTGAAGACGCCATCGGCGTTTTGCCCGCGTTCGCTCAAAATGCGTGCGGCGTTGGTGACTGTTGCCGGTGCCTCTGGGGGCGGCTCGGAGGTTTTCGACGAGATCAGAACGGGACACTCGTCGAGCAGCGTCGGAAGTCTGATATAAATAGGCACTGCGTGCCGCAGCTAAACGTCGCCTCCCTTCCCTCCCCCTCCCCCACGGCCTCTCACTCGTCGAAAGAAGGCGCGTTTGCTCTACATACATGGTGATTGTGAAGGAGAACAGAGATGCCTACTTTTGCAGCCCTTAAGCGAGCACGGCGCAGAACGCGCGTTTGTTCTCCGCCGTGCGTTCACTCCCCGTAAAAGACGCGCCCCTCGCGCCCTTTCACTCGCACATACAGCGTTCGGCGCGCGGCGACGATTTCTTCTCCAAATGACGTCATACGGAACCTCACGGCGACGGCGACGCCGACGGCAGAAATCTGCTTTTGAGTGTCCATATAATTGCTATCGCAATAAAATAATTACTCCATCTCCCGCTAAAGGGAACTATGTGTGGGAAGCAGCGGGGAGATGGTTAGCTTGAGCGGGAGATGGTTTCGCGGCCGAGCGCTCATCGCGGCGCTGCACAGGAGAGAGAATGAGGCGCACGCGCTCCGTCATTTTCATACCGTGGAACTACCGTGGCGCCCCCAGCGGAGTATGCAGCTGTTGCACCTCCTGTCGAGCGCGCCGCTCGGGATTCCTAGAGGAGAGAAAGGGGGGGAGCGTAGGAGAGGAGAGTGAGGGATGGGGACGTGCTTGCGCTGTGGGGGTGTGACACGCGGGCGCCGCTCCGCATAGGATTCCTAGAGGAGCGATAGGGGGGAGCGTAGGAGAGGAGAGAGAGGGGGAGGGGCGCGCATGCGCTGTGGGGGTGTGGGACGCGAGACAACTGACAGAGCCGCCGGCAAGAAATGCTTCGCATTTAAAAATGAAATATTAAAGTAAATATTTCTATGTGTAGGTTGGCAATGTAACTATATATATATATATATATATATATATATATATATATATATATATATATCAGCGCATCTGCGCACATAATAGAACAACGGCAATCGACATACGTATCGTAGAACAATAAAGTTTAAGTTCACAGTTGTACCGATAAGAACCATGGGAACTGCAACGACACGCTACCCAGACGAACTGTATATATCTGCACTGCAGTACGCGCGTCACGCAATGGATTCCAGGCCGTCACCATGGGTAGGCCGCGGGTGCCGCGCACGGCAGAAGAGGCTGCCGTACGCGAACGTAAGCGTGAGCGCGATCGTTTCCGTAAGGCCGATTCCGTGTATCAGCCACGGCAGAGCCTCTGACTGTTTACTACAGCGATCACAAGGCAATACTGTGCAAGTGTAGAGTCGTCCGTGAAAGTGTGAGTGTGTGCGTGTAATCAACGGCTACATGATCTAAAATAAAGGCTATGCAACTTATCGAAATGTGTCTTCATTCAACTTGAACGTTCAAAAAATACAATCCTAAACAAGCAATCAAACCACATAAGCATCGCATCGGGTCGCTTAGCATTTCTTGGGTTCGTTGCGTGGTCGTTGGCTTTGGACTTTGATTCAATTTGCATGGGAGAAAGCTTCGCGTTCAACCAACCTTCTGTAAGAAAGGGGCTATTCTTCGTTAGGCCGTCCAACGTCTCTATCGAAAATTTTGAGTGTAAATGCATGATTTAAAATATTCATTGTTTTGGAATGACTGGTTAGTCAAATGATTTTTACCTTCATTAAACAATTGTCAACAATACTAAGTTGGTTATACTCAAGTAGCACCTACCTCGTTTTTTTTTTCAATCGCCAAGCATAAATGAGCAAAAACACCGTTTAGATTCTGGGAAGACTACGGAACTTACTGAAATGGCTAATACAACGGCTGGAAAGCAACAGCCTCACTTGAAATTGACTTGTTATCCTGTTAGGTCGAATTGTGTCTTAAGAGGACGCTTTCGCTCGAGGCCTCCTAACTACATGTTAAAGAAGACATTGGTTTTCTCAGCAACCACTGCACTAAATGTGGTATGGTTTGTTGTGTTTCAACTAAACAGTTAAAATGCAGTGACTGGTGAAAGCGAATTTTCGATTTAGGCTGTTGATTTTTTTTTTTGTAAAAAGTATAAAAAATTGCAAATGTTCACAAAACAAAACTATCAAGTTTATAACTCTGTAACTCAGCAATGAAAAACGATATCACAATTCTATAAACTGTACCTAATATTACATCTAAAGAGAAAATTTATACATATGTTATACATGGCTCTAAAGCCAGTCATACATGAGTAGAACGTTTGCAAAACTCTTGTAAACAATTTAGCAAATTCGTGTAAATTATAAATTGGCATATCAAATTTGTCCGCATTGGGTGATTTTACGGATGCATTTTCCAGACCTGCGATATCCGTTCTTCGTGCATAACTACGAATTCGAAAATTTGGTGCTTCCATATAGTTCAAACTTACTAGTTTTGAAAATTCCTTTTAAAAAATGAAGCCCTGAAGCAAAATTTCGTTGCCAGCAGTCATTAGAATGTAACTTTGTCTCAAAAATGGATCAAATTGCAATAATATATACCCAGTCTTTATCTCAGAAACGGATTCCTGCGTTTCACATAACCGGGTGTTTCAGCGAACACTTCCAAAAAACTTTAAAGGTTGCCTGTGGCAGATAGCACAATTCTAGTGCATGAGCTGGCCTACTTGATGATGACGACATTCTGTCGTCCGAAGTGCTCTCTTGCACTTAACCTCAAGTTATGCAGTACCAACTAGCCCACCAGTCTGTTTTCTTGAACCTTTAAACATTTTTGAAAGTGTTCGTTGAAACATCCGGTATATTTGAATGGGCGGCATCGGAGTTGGGCCACAGCTGAAGCTTCCTCTTCAAGCGAAAAGTTGTTTGGCACTTTCGTCTGTTTTCGTGGCCAGTGGTAAATTTATCCGCGACTACTATGGCACCAATGCAAAGGGCGCGTGCTATCCGGCTACCGAGTTACGGGGCGTGTTTGTCACCGAACGACAGTTATTACTCCTCTTTCAGACGCACGAGCTGTCCACGTGTACTATACCACTGATTGTTAACGGCACTGTCCTCTTGGAATTACGTAACGATCAACCAACCCAAATATTCTCACTACATCAAACATGTGACTTTAAACGCATTATTTTTATTAAAGCGAGTAGTATAGCATTGAAAATAACCACCGATAGTAGCCGCGCAATTTCTTTTTTTTTTCTGTTCGTTTCTTCCTGCGTGGCGTTTCCATTCTGGGGAGCTTGCGTGGTTTGTGCTTGACAGGAATCTGTGGTAAGTTCTTGTAGCGACGGGCTATTTGTGCACTTCCAGCCAGCAGGTATCATACACTAAAGTGAGTTATGAAGCCGCCTGATGTTGTTGGTGAACTTAGTACTGACAAAAAAAAGTACGCCAGCATTTGTTCGAAGTATAGCTGCTCTTATGGCGTATATCAGTGCTGTGTGCCATGTTATAGACACTGGACAACCAGCTACTGTCTCAGCGAAATTTATTTTGGCAGTGCTTGGAACGGACATGTACGCTAAAGGAATACATAGCGCAGTTTGCTTCCTGCCGCCTGTGCACGTGCGAGATACGCTCTGATCGTGACTTGCTCCCGCTCAGTAGTGTCCGCCGATATCTGTTTCGAATGTAATCTTTGTCATTTTCTATATCATTGAATAGACGTTCCCTTTCGCCTCGTTCGCAGATTCAAACCATTTTTTTAACGATTACTTCTTCGCATCTCTCTTATTTCTATTTTGTGTCGCTATACGACAAGGACACGAACAGGAACATGAGCACCCCGCATCTTCTTAATTTTAGTTTTTTTTGCCCATTAAGAACTCTCTAACCTCAATTAAGTGGATGGAGCGCTCGGTCGGCAGGTCGATTATATGTCAACAGTTTAGCGGATTTTTAGTATGTATTTCTCAATCATTTCATTGGCGCGTGCATAACCGAAATGAGACAGCCGCGTGAAATACAGCAAGGAGCGGCTATTTCCAAAATTGCAGTGCAAAATGCATTTCATTCTTTGAATAGCTAGCCGCGTGTTATATAGCACGACAATTCAAACTCAACTTACCGTCCTTATCTTTGAAGTATAGGATACCACAGTGCTGTTTATCGTCCCAGTGAACCAGTACGTACTTTATGCCAGGACTGGTGGTGTCTGGCGTCATCATCAAAACGCAAGTATTTAGTAACAATCTTTCAACGTGTGAAATCCACAGGAAAATGTTACGTTGCTAGAAAACGTTCTACTTTTGATATTGTGCACAAGTTACTGATAGATTGCACTAAAACCAGTAATATAACATCGACACAATAGTATGGAGAAGTTATGGCTCTGATTTATTTAGACTTCAATTAGGCTAGTTGATTACTCAAAACGTTACGCCACTAATGTGGATGAATTACTGCTGGCCTAAGTAATATGTTGCACTCTAGCTAAATAATATTATTATTCTATTTACATAATCAGGGCCTAAATTATCACCGCGCAACTACTGCTGAGTACGGTAAAAGTCCTTCGTAGCCTCAATTTTGCAGCTAGTTATTAGGGTGATGCCACATTTCAATCTGAAAATTCATTTTTTTTTCTTTTTTAACAGCGGAGCTGTTTAAGCCGACCGTCAGCCCGTGGAACGTGTACAAAAACCTCGCTGAACGCTGACGTCACCAGGCGCTGCCTAGCAACCAGCTCGTGGAGCGGCGTGTGCTTCTCCTCTTCTATGGGCCGTGCACATGTTGCCGTGACATGGGACGTTAAGGAGAGGGAAGGAAAGCATGCGCGCTGCTCGCGCTATGCTCGGGAGAGAGAAATAGTAAATGAGAGTGAGAGAAAGAAATTGTACCAGCACTACAGTGTACTAGAACACTGTACCAGCACTAACGAGGCAACCCGTAGAGCTGCTGCCGACGCCGTTTGTGTTTCCCCGTTTTCCCTCGTTCGCATGGAACGCGCGCGGTGTCCGCGGCTGCAGCATGCGCCTCTGGCGTCGGCGCGGCAGGTTTCGACCAGCCACGCCCCGGCAAGTGTGGAGGCGCAGTTTGGCCGTGACGTCACCGAGGAGATAAAGCTCGGAGCAACTGAGACAGTGGCAGAACTCTCATTGATTCTGTGGCGAGTACATGTAGCCTTGACAAGGGATGACCAAAAAACATGCAGACCCTCGAAGGAGAAGCTGCTCATCTTGAAGCGCGGCCAAGCGAGAATCTGTGCGTTGGTGGCGCACAGATTCTCGCTAGGTCGTACCGGTATTTTTGTTCAACACATGCATGTTACGTCTGAAATAGGCATTACATTCCATTTTGTGCAATACCTGGCTATAAAAATAAATTTTTCAATTGTGGATTTAGTTTATCTTGTGCCATGTTGTCTGCCATGTACTGTGTAAAGCGGTTCTTGATGAAACTCGAATAACTACTGCGTGAATGGGGTTCATCTATGACATGGCTGTAAGAAACAATGCTAACACAGGAACTGCCATTTTTTAATCAGACTGACACACTTACTGATGACAAAACAGTGGTTCTCAACGCAATTAGCAGTTTCTTTTTGTGTATGTGCACATTGTACCATTGCACTTTGAGGGAATCTGTCGGTGACAGTTTTAGAGCGAAGCTGTTAGTGTTTTTAATAAAAGCGCTCAATGGCATTGCATGTCTGTTTTCAGGGTTTTCTGAATTAAAAAGGCTATATCACTCACGAAGTATATATTTTGAGAAAAAGTGTGGAAACGGTAGGAGTGATACGCGAGTTAACTTTAAAGTGTGCAGGGTAATTAGGGCGTAAAAACAATTTCTATACCCTCGCTTTCGGCCTGCATAGAGGCGCTATAGAAAACACTGACAAAGTTTTCCTGGTGCTCTAGGTGGGCGTAAAACTGTAACAACTTCATTATAATAATAAAATTCGGCCATTCTATTGGTGATGTGTAGTGAAAGTTAGAAGTGTGAATTTTATATATGCTTCAAAAATGAATAATGAGTATTTGTTTAGTCCCAATTTTAATGCGTTATACGATGGGTGTGATTGGTTTTCCTGATCTAGGTGAATTACCCACAGCCCTTAGTTTATACAACACACGGTGTAGTTAACGAACGATAAATGTTTATTCTGCTGATGTTAATTACACGCTTCGTAGAAAATACATCATTCAAACATTCCACAGTATTATACGCATGTTACCCGTAATGTTTCCAGACCCCTATATTCCCAGAAAGTGGGGAGCATGCTGAGTGGGAAAATTTACTGTTCCCACACTCACGGACATCTTCCTGTAGCAGCGTATTAGAAGTTGCGAATGCAAAGCACGTACAAACAACATCAAGCCTGAAAAATTCTCATTCTCTCACCCGTGTTAAATTGAGCTGGGAAATACAAAATAGCAACACTCTTTTTACCAAGGAAATGTACGTTAGAGCACATAGTCGAGATGAAAATGTCCCTTTATTTTTTTTGGCCTTGCCTTTAGGCGTTTAGGCAAATGCGAAACCGTAGTACGAGGAAGCTATACTCATTCAGCATCTTCCAAAAAATCAAATGAACTTTGCAACGCTGCCAAAATACATCGTGCAATTACGTGTGTGCGGAAGCTCCACCCTTGTAGTTGCTTCTATATTGCCACAGAAAGTTGTCAGTCAGTTAGCTAAGCTAGTAAGACTGCAAACAAGTCACAGTTTCACCCAACAGGCGAAGAATTGCGATTGCAAATTATTATACAGCTCTACGAAGTAAGGCTGGTCGTTTTATAAGCTGTATAATGTGCTGTATAGATTTGTTTACTAAATAAATTACCAAGCACGTTGTCACGCAAGCACAGTCCTACAGGAACACATCTTGGGGACAGTCGCTGTCAGAACGCTGGCGTAATGAAGAGCGGAAGCAGTGACAAACGAATTCTTCTTCATGCCGCCTCTCGCTTCAAGGCGAACTAGGCGCGCAAGTAGGCAGTGCACAAGAAGCATCAGCTTTCTGGAGTCTGCTAGCTTTCGAACCTAGCGCAGATTGCCTCCAAAACGCGTGCGGCAGCTTTCAGCCACTGCAGCTGGAGTAGAAGAGGAGAGAGAGAGAGAGCGAAAGCAAAGAGAGGAAAGGCAGGGAGGTCAACCAGGTGAACGTCCGGTTTGCTACCCTACACAAGGGGTAAGAGAAAGGGGGAATAAAAAGAGGAAAAGAGGAAGAGAGTGACCATTATGTGTGCAGCGAAGCACCATGACACCAAAGTCCCATAGCTGGTGGTGTGTGTTGAAGACATCTGACATGAACCAAGGGCCAGTGGTCGTTGCGTGAATAGGAGGCTGTGAGTGAGCCATGGGGCTTACTCGAGACTTGCAAGCACTGGATTAAGAGCATCCTGTACTTGCACTGCACTTCGCGCTGACGGAGTATGCAGCTTGCTTAAAAGTATACGCAGGGTATTTATAAGGGAGCGAAACATCACAACCAGATGCGCACTAGCCTGCCCCCTTCCCCCTCCTAGAGTGCGCACATAACCCCGCTCCTTTTTGCGAGCGTGAGCAGACACCACCCGATCAAACCATCATCGTTCTTGGTTCATTCCCGCAAGCTTTCGCTCACACCTACAGCAGGTGGCGCGCGGCTACCCCGCTCCTTTTTGCGAGCGTGAGCAGACACCACCCGATCAAACCATCATCGTTCTTGGCTCATTCCCGCAAGCTTTCGCTCACACCTACAGCAGGTGGTGCGCGGCTGCTATGTTATCGCAATTGGACTTGACACGGAACATCACGGCGACGGCGACGATGATGGGGATAATTCACCTGGAGTCTCCAGATTATTGGTATCACAATAAAAATTGCAGATTCGCCCGAAAGACAGACAGACAGACAGACAGACAGACAGACAGACAGACAGACAGACAGACAGACAGACAGACAGACAGACAGACAGACAGACAGACAGACAGACAGACAGACAGACAGACAGACAGACAGACAGACAGACAGACAGACAGACAGACAGACAGACAGACAGACAGACAGACAGACAGACAGACAGAAAATGAACTTTATTTTCGCCCGAAAGGTGAAGCATTAATTACGATAGCAAAGTATTCGACAGCTATACTTAGTAACAATAGTACATGTATCGCCCGTATAAACTTGGAAGAGTTCGATTACTAACTAAATAAGCATGGTTTCAGCGCGCACAGCAAACATACACACATCACACTCGATGACCGCGGACACTCGCTGCCAAAAAACTTGGAGTACGCTTAAGCTTCGCCTTGAAGAGTGGAACTCGATAGCATTATTGGATGCCGTTGACGCCGATACCGACACCGTATTTTCTGAGACATGGGGCCCGATCAAAATTTAGAAAGGCTTGGTTTTGAACATTCCCCTCAATGTTGCCTAAAACCAACGTACGAAAGACCATCAGAATTGTAGGATGCTATAGCTTAACTTTCAAGAGTGTAACGCGATAGCATTCAAAGATTCTTGGCTGCTTATCAGGCTTTTAAATCCGAAGCATTTCTTGGTGAACATTTGCCACTTTGACAGTATCTATCTATCTATCTAGTCTCCTAAGTCTTCGTGCTCTCACGGCCGTTTCGTTAACTTGGTATGTACCAAAATTGGTATAGTATGACAATAGTGTTTGACGAACACAAATAATAGGTCATGACATGAATGTCATGTAGGTCATGAAACAGCCGCATACGTCTTGTTAATCTCATGGTCGTTTCGTTAACTGGATATGTACCAAAGTTGGCATAGTATGACAAGAGTGTATGATGAACATAGCTTATAGGTGATGTCATGATTGTCATGACATGTATATCATGTAGGTCATGAAACAGCTGCCTACGTCTTGGCGCTCTCATGGTCGTGCCTTTAACTTGGTTGGTACCAAAATTAAAATGGAATGACTAGAGTGTATGAAGAACATAAAAGATTGGTCGTGACATGCCTGTCATGTAGGTCATGAAACAACCGGCTAAATAACAATGAACCAGCAAGAGAAGATTAACACTCAATAACCACTGAAATGGGGTCGGACGTGGGTATTAAGTGAAGGAAACACTAAAAGATGACGGCAGAAGTCATACTCATGATCATGACACAGCAAAAATCATAGACTCAGCGAAAAAAGAGTAACATTCAAAAACCTCTGGAATGGCTTCCGACGCGGGCACTAAGTGAAGGCAACACTAAAGGATGACGGCAGAAGTCATAATCATGAGCATGACTCAGCAAAAGTGACAGTGACTCAGCGACAAAATCATCATCATCATCCTCATCAGCCTATATTTATGGCCACTGCAGGACAAGGCCTCTCCCTGCGATCTCCAATTACTCCTGTCTTGTGCTAGCGTATTCCAACTTGCGCCTGCGAATTTCCTAACTTCATCATCCCATCTGACTTTCTGCCGTCCTCGACTGCGTTTCCCTTCTCTTGGTATCCATTCTGTAACCCTAAGGGTCCACCGGTTATCCATCCTACGCATTACCTGGCCTGCCCAGCTCCATTTCTTCCGCTTAATATCAACTAGAATATCGTCTACCCCCGTTTGTTCTCTGATCCACACCGCTCTCTTCCTGTCTCTTAACGTTACTCCTAAGATTTTTCGTTCCATCGCTCTTTGTGCGGTCCTTAACTTGTTCTCGAGCTTCTTTGTTAACCTCCAAGTTTCTGCCCCATATGTTAGCACCGGTAGAATGCAATGATTGTACACTTTTCTTTTCAACGACAGTGGTAAGCTCCCAGTCAGGATTTGGCAATGCCTACCGTATGCACTCCAACCCAATTTTATTCTTCTATAAATTTCTTTCTCATGATCAGGGTCCCCTGTGAGTAACTGACCTAGATAAACGTACTCCTTTACAGACTCTAGAGGCTGACTGGCGATCCAGAATTCTTGTTACCTTGCTGGCTATTGAACATTATCTTTGTCTTCTGCATATTCATCTTCAACCCAATTCTTACACTTTCTCCATTAAGGTCCTCAATCATTTGTTGTAATTCGTCTCCATTGTTGCTCAATAGGACAATGTCATCTGCAAACCGAAGGTTGCTGAGATAATCGCCGTTGATCCTCACTCCTAATCCTTCCCAGTCTAAGAGCTTGAATACTTCTTCTAAGCATGCAGTTAATAGCATTGCAGAGATTGTGTCTCCTTGCCTGACCGCTTTCTTGATAGGTAACTTTCTACTTTTCTTGTGGAGAACGAAGGTAGCTGTGGAGTCCTTGTAGATATTTGCTAAGATATTCACGTATGCCTCCTGTACTCCTTGATTACGCAATGCCTCTATGACTGCTGGTATCTCTACTGAATCGAATGTGTTTCATAATCTATGAAAGCCATATAGAGAGGTTGATTGTACTCCGCAGATTTCTCGATTACCTGATTGATGACATGTATATGGTCCATCGTAGAATATCCCTTCCTGAAGCCAGCCTGTTCTCTTGGTTGGCTGAAGTCAAGTGTTGCCCTGATTCTATTGGAAATTATCTTGGTGAATATTTTGTACAATACTGAAAGCAAGCTAATGGGTCTGTAATTCTTCAATTCTTTGTGTGGTACAAGTTGTGAGGCATTGCATATAAAGGGCCGCAAGATTTTCAAGTATGATATCTCCTCCATCTTTGAATAAATATACTGTTATTCCATCTTCTCCAGGCGCTTTTCCCCTGGTGATGTCTTTCGAGGCCCTTCTAACTTCATCGCTAGTTATAGAAGGAGCTTCTGTATCCGGTTCATCACTAGTTCGAATGAAAGTAGCTTGGCTGTTTTGGGAACTGTACAGGTCAGTATAGAATACTTTCGCTGCTTTGACTATGTGATCTAAATTGCTGATGATATTACCATGCTTATCTTTCAGTGCATACATCTTGCCTTGTCCTATGCCTAGTTTTCTTCTTACTGATTTCATGCTGCGTGCATATTTTACGGCTTCCTCAATCTTTCCGACGTTATAATTTCGAATATCCCTTACTTTCTTCTTGTTTATCAGTTTTGACAGTTCAGCGAATTCTATCTGATCTCTTGCGTTGGACACTTTCTTGTTTTGTCGTTTCTTTATTAGGTTCTTTGTTTCTTGGGAGAGCTTCCCTACAGGTTGCTTTGGTGCCTTACCTCCCACTTCAATTGCTGCTTCTGAGATCAGCCTAGTTGCGGTTTCATTCATTACCTCTATGTTATCTTAACCTTCCTGTTCTAAAGCTGCATATTTGTTTGCGAGCACCAGCCTGAATTGGTCTGCTTTCGCCCTTACTGCGTCTAGATTGGCCTGTTTCCTCTTGACTAATTTCACTCTTTCTCTCTTCAAATTGAGAGAAATCCTAGACCTCACTAACCTATGGTCACTGCACTTTACCTTACCTAACACTTCTACATTCTGCACTATGTTTGGCTCGGCAGAGAGTATGAAATCTATTTCATTCCTTGTTTCTCCATAAGGGCCACTTATTGTTGGTGCGCTTCCTGAAGAATGTATTCATTATTCGGAGCCTATTCCTTTCCGCGAATTCTACAAGCATCTCTCCTCTTGCATTCCTAGAATCGATGCCGTAGTTGCCAATTGCTTGTTCGCCAACCTGCTTTTTGCCCACTTTTGCATTGAAGTCGCCCATGACTACAGTATACTGAGTTTGCACCTTTCTCATTGGTAATTCCACATCTTCCTAAAACTGTTCTATCTCTTCATCATCGTGACTGGAAGTTGGGGCGTAGGCTTGTACTACCTTCATTTTGTACCTCCTATTGAGCTTCTTTACTACGACTGCTACCCTCTCATTAATGCTGTAGAATTTCATCAATGTTGCCCGCTATGTCCTTATGAACTAGAAATCCTACCCCGAATTCACTCTTATCTATATGACCTCTCTAGCAGTGGACGTGGCCGTTAGTCAGCACTGTGTAAGCTTCACCAGTTCTAACCTCACTAAGGCCAATAATATCCCAGGCATGCCTGATAATTCCTCAAATAGTCCTGCTAAGCTAGCCTCACTCGAGAGGGTGCGCGTGTTGAACGTTGCCAGGTTAAGTTTCCATTGGCGGCCTGTCCGGTCCCAGAGATTCTTAGCACCCTCTGCCACGTCACAGGTCTGACCGCCGCCTTGGTCAGGTGCTCCGCAGCCACTGGGGACTGGGGACCATAGGTTAATTGTCAGAGTCATCAGGGAGGTAGTGGCCGAATACTGCACCAGGGAGGCCAATTCCAGTTCTGGTGAGGGAGTGACTTTGATGAAGCTTAGTGGGCCTGCCTAGTTTGGTTGCACCTGCACTAGTATAGCCCCACTAGCTCTCGGCAATATGTATTTTTTTTTGCCGGTGTCAGGCACCACTCCTTGCCTGAAAATGTGGTGGGATCGAGCAGGATTCGAACTTACGACCTTCAGATTTGAAGTCGGGTGTTCTACCTCTACTCCACGCCACCCGTGGAGCGACAAAATATTAAAACTCAAAAACCACTGAAATGACTTTTGACGTGGGTACTAGGTGAAGGAAACACTAAAGGATGATGGTGGAAGTTATAGTTATGAGTATGAATCAGCAAAAATGACAATGACTCAGCGAAAAAAAGATTAACCCTGAAAAACCACTGAAATTAGTTCGGATGTGGTACTAAGTGAAGGAAAAGGTTGATGGTCGAAGTCATTGTCATGAGCATGACTAAGGCTTTCGCCTTAATGTCTCTTCGGCATAGCTAAAGGGAGTCCTGAGGACTCATGGCATGAATGTAATGACATGCGTGTCATGCAGGTCATGAAAGAGCCGCCTACGTCTTGGTGCTCTATTGGTAACTTAGTAACTATTGTTCAACTTGGTGGCTCCCCGCACACTACTTCGCATAACATCGATTCCCCATAGGGCGTGGGATCTGCCGGCTTTTTTTCTTTCTCCTATATTCAAATTAAAATACGACGCTATCACGTTTGCAGGATCCGGTTAAGTCGGACTTTACGATTTCTTTGATGAATTTTACTTTCAGAAATTCATTTTTTTTTTCACTAACGCCTTGCGCCACGCGAAGAGCCCGCCCTGTCAGGGTGGTTCGGGATGATGTGGTTCGGCATGATTATTTCTGCCAGGCGCCGATGTTTACGCCGACGCCGACGCCGAATTTTCTGTGATACCGGGCCCTTAACGCTGTCGCGTTAAAACGCTGCTGTGAGGAAACGCCGCGCAGCTGCGAGTGAGGTGACCTTCGTGTTTACCGTTTCAACGCAAACTGAGTGCCGAGAAACACAGCACGCAGAAAGCTACGAGCAGCGGACGCATCTAGACTCTGCCCTCAATGCAGGTAACTCTCAAGATTCGGTCGTGCGACCGCGCACAGCCGTCACATGCACAGTTGCAGTAGGATTAGAATACCGCCCCCCCTCCCTCCCCTCCCCTCGATGCTTCGCAACGTTGGGTGGCTCGCTCGTGACGGAAGACGGCGCGTTCCCTCTTGCGCGAGCGAAACTGAGCCGTGATCGTCGGCTACCCTCGCGCGCTTTCACCCGCGCATACAGCGTAGGGCGCACGGCGACGGTGTTAGCGCCGTTGGACTTTGTACGGAACCTCACGGCGTCGGAGACGGCAGAAATTCGCCGGGAGTGTCCATATAATTGCAAATGCAATAATAATATTTACTGAACTTTTGTTATTCTTTTCTTATTTTTATGTGTTAGACGAGGCTTGTAGTAGGTTTACTCAGATTCGTCGTCCAGCTAATCGAGGCGGCTTGCTTGCATTACGTAAAAATGAAGGGTCGGCTATGAATAATTTGAAGGCGAAGTTCAAACTGTGGACTGATTCCAGCTGCTGCTCTGGCAGAACTATATGCTTTACAAAGATGTAATTAGGGGAAAGGGGGACGGTGGGCATATATTTTTTTACAGCGAAGCTCTTTATGCCTGGGATTCCGCGCATTTTTTTTATGTGTTCGAGCAAGAACCTACACCACCCACTTGTTGTCGTCGTTCCAACCACTTGCATGCCAAGTTTCCTGCCGGTCTCCCGGGGCGGCGGCACCGTCGAGATGTCGCGCGTTTCTCTTGTCCGCCGGTGGGTGGTCCCGTCGCGCGTGTGTAAAACCACAAAGAGAAGCTGCCGTTCACCATTTTGAATTTCACTTTTCTCGCCGTAATGGGGACGCCGCGTCTAGTGCGTACTCCCGAGAAGTAGCGCGCCTACGAAGAGCGACGACGAAGAGCGACGACGAGAACAAAGACGAGTGTGATCGGCGGTGGCGCTCTAGAATAAATGTGCGCGCGTGTGTGTGTGTGTGTGTGTGTGTGTGTGTGTGTGTGTGTGTGTGTGTGTGTGTGTGTGTGTGTGTGTGTGTGTGTGTGTGTGTGTGTGTGTGTGTGCGCGCCCGCGTGTATCTTACGTCGCAATGACAGCCACCGCCACAGCTTAAGACAATAAATCGTGTACGTACCTTTGATTAAAATTCTGCGTCACCTTTGTGACGGGTGCTAAACAGCTTCGCTGGTCATCCACGTTGACATAGTTGAGTGGCTCATGTTTTTTATGCGAAATACATACCCTTTGGACTACGAATATTGTAACGCCACACCGGAAGATAATAGAAGAAGAAGTGGTGCGAAGTTTTTCGGGCATCGGCTGCTTCGGACCATCCCATGTCTTCTCTGCCCTTTTCATTGTAAATGAATCCATTCTATATCCGTCACAAGTGGTGGATTTGCGGGGTATTGGACGCCCTGGACCACCCAGTCCTACCAGATCTTCGCAGAAGCAGACGCCTGGCCGGACTACCACCAGAGCGAACAAGCATGGCTGACGCCCAAGCAGGCTGGTCAATGAACACCGCCGAATAGGGCATCGATCAAGTCAGCCTGAGACCAAGGCAACCGAGCTACTGGACGCCGGAACCACGCATATTCTCCGGTAAAACAGATGAAGACGTGGATGACTGGCTGAGGCACTATGAAAGAGTAAGCCACCATAACGGGTGGAGCACGTCCGCGCAGCTTGTGAACGTTGCATTTTTTCTCGCCGGTACTGCTCTTCTTTGGTTTGACAATCATGAACATGTGCTGACTACTTGGAAAACTTTTGCTCAGGAACTGAAATCCTGCTTTGGCGACTCTAATTCTAAAAAGAAGAAATTGGAACACACGCTCTCGCGCAGAGCGCAATCGCCTGGCAAAACGTGTACAACATAAATTGAAGAAATATTAAAGCTATGCGGAATTGTCAACGCGAGTATGTCCGATGAAGACAAAGTGGGACATCTGTTAAAAGGCATCGCCGAAGACGTGTACAATTTTCTAATCACTAAAGAAAACCTGAACACTCCTTCCGAATTCCGGCAGCACTGTCGCGCGTTCGAAGCTCTGAAGACCCGCAGGATCTTACCGAAGTTCGGGCGCTTGGACAACGTTACCACAGTTGCAAGTATGGACGTCGCGGCCACGAGGACATCACCTCGATCGTGCGTCGAGTGGTTCAAGATGAGCTAGCAGGACTTGAGGGAGTAGACGCTTCTTATCAGTGCGCGTTTGACGAAGGCATTCCCGATACACCGCCATCCTGGTCGCGAGAACGTCGCATTGAGCGCTGACCGCCTTCCGAAGAACCACACTTAAGCAACACGAGCTTTCGGTCCCTCCCGGCGAATCTCAGTCGCCGCCAGTCGTCACCAATCCGTCGTGATACTGCGGAGCACTACCCAACATCTCGACGTGTTCCTGTAGAATACTCAATGCCACGACATGCTCTTGCGAAATCATACCCGGCGCCACACGTACCTGCTCCATTCAGTTCCACCCGCGACCTCCCTGTCTGCTACGCCTGCGGTTCCCGAGGACACATTGCGCGCTATTGTCGCCGCCGCCTGCAGTGAGCGCCACGTTTTTCGGCGTACCCAGCTCGTGAGCATGAAGACGCGTCTGCACAATTTGGAGTCCATCCTCTGCGACAACAGTGGTCATATCAATCGCGCGATGAGTCCCCTGTCTCCGAGTGCAGCCTTACACCGCCACCGACCCGAGTACGCCGTTCGCCATCCCCGCGCCGTCGTCGGTCGCCTTCCCCGCCGCAGCTGGGAAACTAGCTGGTACGGCCGATGGAGGTGCGGTCGTGGGACGGTCAGACTCGCAAATTGCTCCATCTGTTGTGATGTTGAAGAACAAGGTGTGTGTATGTACAGATGATGTACAAACTACTGCTCTTGTCGATACTGGTGCCGCTATTTCTGTTATGGGCCTCCGCTTCAAAAATCGCTTAGGACAGAAATTTATGTTGACTTGGGATCGCAAAGAAACTTTTCGTGGAGTTGGAGGTGAAATGTTGCGTCCTGTTGGTGTTTGTTCGGTTTTGGCTGCAATTGGTGGACAGAGTTTTAGAGTCGAGTTGACTGTGTTGCTCAACGCAACTCATGATGTTATTTTAGGTATAGATTTCCTACGTGGATGCAGTGCTACCCTTGACTGCGGGTCTGGAGAGATTTTATTACGGAGCACGTTACCAAACGCCATACTTGATGATTTGCAGACCGATCAAGGCGACGTCTTTTCGCTGTCTCAGGATGTGTTCCTGCCTGGTCGCACAGCCATGTTTGTTCCCGTGTGTTCTTCACGTGTCCGGATGGGATAATGCAGCGGTCTTGTCGAGCCAGACCACAACAAGCGCTTAAGAAGAATGTGTTGGTTCCCCGATCTATTGTTGAAGCCATCGACGGGCGTGCTTTCTTGTGGACAGTTAACGCTTCTATTAAGCCTGTTGCCCTACCTGCCGGACTTAAATTGGGAACATTTGAGGAGCAAGTCACAATTGATGTACGAACAGTTGCAGCGTCTTCAGACATCCGTCGTCCATTGCCGAACTTCGGATGACTTGCGAAGTATGATCAACAAATCGTTGCCGTCTTCCGAGCAAGATGTACTCTTACAAGTGCTTGCCTGCCACACGTCCGTCTTTGATTTTGCTCAAAGCAAGCGTTCTTGGATGTTGCCGGAATCCCGCATGCACCATCGCATAAACACTGCGCAAGCGACCCCGATACGCCAGAAACCATATCGCGTATCTCTAACGGAAAGAAAAGTGATCGCCGAATAGGTCGAAGACATGCTGCAGAAAGGCGTTATTCAGGAGTCTTGCAGTCCTTGGGCACCTCCTGTTATACTAGTGAAAAAAATTACAGCATATCCACGGGGTGAATGATGATGAGTGGGCGAAGCTCCGGAGGGAATCATCGGATCTCCCGCTTAAGGGGACGCCAGCACAAACGCGTTAGAAACGTGCAGTACTTTCTAGTAAGGGCGAGCGGCCACAGCGTCTTACGCAGCCATTTACACATGCCGGAACGTGCACCGCGTTTGCCGACGCCATCACATGACTGCTGAGAGAGTATACCCCCCGTATTCATAAACGCTCCTCGACTTGAACTTGACTTGCCACCGCTTTGGGCAGCGCGTTCGAAACGCGTTGAAGGTAAGGCGGAGAGGCCACAGCGTCTTACACCAGCTTCTTACACTGGCCGTAACGCGCTAGCACAAACGCGTTAGAAACGCGCTAGAAACGCGGCCTTTCGTTAATGTTGGGTATTTATTGCCATCGTGGTGCGCGTGTCCATGTCCGCTTCGTTGCGTAGTGGGCTAACGCCGCGCGCTCGGAAGCGAGGGGTCCCTGGTTCGATTCCGCGCTACGGACACAACTTCGGAATTTTTTTTCTAATTTTTCTCAGACTGGTTACACACTACTACTACGACGACGACGACGGGGACGAACGGGTGCCGCTATAAGGAGCTTCGCCCCTAAAAGAAAAGCCGCATTCGGCTTCTGGTAACATGCTTTGAAGCCTTTGGGCCTGTGAACGCCTAAGGTGAATTTGAGTCTGTGACCACTCAAGCACAGCAGGTATCTTGTAACTTCTAGTATCTGTGAACTCAGTTTGGTTTTATGCTGAAGCAAGTGCATAATAACTGCTTTTGTACCTGTATATTGTTTGTGTCGGTAACTGCTGAAATTATAGTAATTTTTTTAATGTCCAATGTATCTCTCAATTCTTTAGCATCTTTTAGTGTGTTTGACCACCGAAGCTAGGTTGCAGAAAGCCTGGAGCAGCTTCCTTGATGGCTGAGACACCTGTGAACTATTCAGCAAATTTTGCATTTATGTGCCTGCGACCACTGAAGCGAGCCAGCCCGCAGTGGCCTCCTACTAAGTTCGTTTTCACATCCCACCTTTACAGAGGTCTTTTAAATGTTTTTACTGGCTCTGGCGCATCTGCAAAACCTTAGTTCAACTCACATTGTCTCATCACTTCTGGAAAGTGTCAGTGTTTGATCTTGTTACATTTACCAGAATTTGTCATCAATGCAGAGCACATTTGCACTATAAAATAAATGGGTGACCATATAGCAGCTGTTTGTGTCTCTGACCGCTTAACGAGTATCACGTAACTTCATTAACGCTAATGTAGTTGTGACGTCTTTAGCATTATTTGTGTTAGCGTGTGTAACTACTAATGACGGTCTGCAGAAATGCTCTAGTTACTTCCTTCGTGGCTAGCATATTTGAACTTTTCAGCACATTGTGTGTTGATGTGCCTCCGACCAATGAAGTGTGCCCACAGCTAGCCTCATAATAACTTACGTAGTGGCCTCACCGCGAGTCCATAAGTTTTCTTGCTAGCCAGAGTGCAAGTGTAAACTTTTTGACTGCTGCGCTCTTATTGGCCATGGTACGTAATATTATCTAATGGGTGAGCTTGTATGACCAAATTATTGGGTCCAATTTGTCTGCATTCATGTGCTTTGCTGAAAACTGCTGAGTGCATTTGAGAGTTGTTGAAAGCGTTTCGTTGAAAAAAAAGTATTTTAGCGATATTGTCAAGTGATTCAGCACACTGCAAAACTTAGTTCTGTAGCTTTGTTTCTGTTCGCACAAAAACAGCTTGCTTGTATGTCCTGACTGATTACAGTTTGTACTATATGTTTTGATGTAAGGCATTCTTATCAATAACTATGTAATGTATTTGTGGACCGTAGCAAGAAATTGTGTGTGAATTGCGTCTGAATCGCATATCGTCGTCTGCACCTGTGGACGCTGCGTTTACAGGCATCTTACCTAGATGGCGCCACCATACTGACGGAGGCTCGAGTCGTCTACCCCTGCGTTTGCCTTATAGGGTAGTTTCCTCGTACCGATAGCAAGCGTGATAAGTTTACGTAGCTCAGTGGTAGAGTATCCGGCTCCCACGGTGCGGGCGCGGGTTCGATCCCGGCGGGAATCAGGTACTTTTTTCACGTTTCGGGCGATAGCGGTTATGCGGTGGACGCCGTCGGTGGCGGAATCATCGCGACCCGAAACGGCTATTGGAAGGAGCCCATAACAGCTTACGCTGTAAAAAAGTGGGCATACGATGTTTAGTTCATCCGTCAATGTAATAATACACGCAAAACAATCATGAACGTCCACCAAATAACCCCCTTCATTTCTTTACTATACATATTGTAACGATGTTGAGGAACACAGGTTAATAAAACAACGATGTTTATTAAGGGCGAACCTGGGCCCACGACTCAAAGTCACGGCGGTCGTGAAGAATTCCGGCAGTCGCATTCTAAAACTGGCGTAGAGCCGTATTCTAGTCTTCTACTTTCTCCTCGCGTGATACCTCATGCGCGTGGTGCATGCGAGCCGAGTCCACCTGGCTATTTGTGCTATGATGATCGCTGAATGTTGTTGCTGAACTACATCAAGATACGGCGCGCACAGTGTCCCCTACGAACGGCGCGCTACTTGAATGTAGCCAAGTTGCCGCGTCATTATCCCCCTCCTTAACGCATCGGCCCAAATTGTGAAAGAAAGTAGGAGCTCCTGTGGGCTCTCACTTGCTTTTCTTTTTTTATGACCTCTCGTGATAAGGTTTCATGCGGATAACATGTACTACTTCCATGGAGATGCGGTGTCTTCGGCTCTCGTGTCCAGCGGATTTCACTTCGTAAGTGACGTCGCTAATACGACGGAGTATTTCGTAAGGGCCGAAGTATCGGCAGAGAAGCTTTTCAGATAGTCCTCGACGTGTAATTGGGGTCCATACCCACACCTTGTCACCGGGCTGTTGTTGTTGTTGTTGACCTGAGCGGT
This sequence comes from Dermacentor silvarum, assembly GCF_013339745.2. NCBI lineage: Eukaryota > Metazoa > Arthropoda > Arachnida > Ixodida > Ixodidae > Dermacentor > Dermacentor silvarum. Next base: position 95,063,579 of record NC_051161.1, read on the forward strand.
TGTGGTGCATACCCACAGTGGGGGATTGGCCATGAATCGGGTGGTTATATTTGGTGCATAAATACAAGGGAACTAACGAATGGAATACTGGAGTTTATAAAGGAAGATTTTGTGAGACGAGAAGAGAAAAAAAAACTAAATAATAATAGGTTTAAAAAATGAATAAAAGAAAACTATGGTGGGAAAGGTGACAATAAGTTTAGCATGGTAATCGATTTGATTCTATGAGATAATTTTGGATTGCCAAGCAAGCATTTCTGTGGCTGAACCCAATAATAGAGGCTCCAAAAGATAGAATTACAGGTTCCGATAAATCTAGGCCAATATTGCGAAGCGTGATTTCCAGTAGTCTTTTCCTTATGGCAGAAAAACGCCGACAAGACAACAAGAAATGGTCTATTGTCTCCGCTTCGCCACAGAATGAGCATAATGGTGAGGGGACCAGACCAGACCTGTGTAAGTAAAAGTTTAACGTAGGGATACGGCAGTGCAGCCTCGTGATGGCAACTTCAATTTTCCGGCTTTGGCAAAAGTCTCTGTGCCAAGGGTATAGAAGATGTCTGTATTCCAAACAATTGGTTAGAGCAGAGCCTGACACTGCCTGCATAATGATACTCCTGCGAAATCTAGCAGCAGTGACATGAGCAGTCAAAGGACAATACGGAAAAATTGGTCCGGTTATCGACGCCTTGGCTACTGAATCTGCTATTTCATTTATAATAAGTCCTTTATGGCCAGGCACCCAAATTAAACGCAAACTTTTCAAATAACCAGGTATCAATGAATGAAACGTCCTCAATACGCGAGAGTCGCAAGAAGCGGTGAGGGTTGAGCACAATGGTAATGAATCAGTGACTATCACGGCAGACGTAATTGATGGGTCTAATTTGCGTAGAGCCAGCACCACCGCCATGAATTCGGCTAAAAATATAGGTATAAAATCTGGCAGCCGAAGAGAAAATGTCCAATCGAGAATAGGGGAAAATATACCAACACCTGATTTTTCCTCACATTGTGAGGCAGCTGTCGCAATAACGATATTTGTTTGCAGGCTCTGCAGATTATCTTGTAATAGACCATCTTGAATGCTATGTGGAAGTAATTTTGAATTATTAGGAAAGATGTCATCGAATTGAATATCAGTGGCAACAGATCTGTCAGGAATCGGAAGTACATCACAGATGCGCACGTCCAAAGGGTCAAGTAATTGTTGCGTGAATGTAATTTGGGGAGTATGTAAACGCGGCCAGTTTACACGAAAAAACCAATCAGGTTGGTTTTTCCGTATTGTCCTTTGACTGCTCATGTCACTGCTGCTAGATTTCGCAGGAGTATCATTATGCAGGCAGTGTCAGGCTCTGCTCTAACCAATTGTTTGGAATACAGACATCTTCTATACCCTTGGCACAGAGACTTTTGCCAAAGCCGGAAAATTGAAGTTGAAATTGAAATGACGTATGAATGTCATTTGCACATGCGAAAAACGCAATATCATCTGCATAAACATAAGTTGTGACTTCTTCGTGATGGGGAATTGCGCTCATGAGAATATTAAAAAGCGCCGGGGACTGAACCTTGCGGTACTCCTTTCGTTTGTTTGCACCTAGAAGACGAAAAGCCACTTTTGTAGCAGTAGAATTCTCTTTCACTTAAAAATGAATGAATCCACGCCGATTTATCAAAACTGTGTGTTCCACGGTATCATATGCTTTAGCGATATCAAGCGTCACTAAGGCAGCATATTGCTTATGACGTCGAGCAAGTTGTATCCGGCTTTCTAAGTCGACATGGGCATGCCAGGGCATGCATGCCAGCCAGCCCTGAAACCAATCTGACATGGACTAAGAATTGAATTATCGTTTACAAATTTTCTGATACGAAGGTGAATAAGCCTCTCAATTGATTTTACTACATTTGACGTAAGCGCTATAGGCCTGATGTTCTCCAATGTATACCCTCCCCTTGTTTCTTAAGTATCATTACTACTTTGGCAAGCTTCCATTGCAAAGGAATCCAAGCATTTTTAATCGAATAGTTTACCACGTCTAAAAGAATGTTCGGCGATTCTTTCAACAATATTTTTAGCATTGCATTTGTGATTCCGTCAGGGCCAGGTGCTGTATTTGGCAAGCATGCTGCAGTCTGATTGAGCTCAGATAATGAAATTGAAGTGAAGCCATCCGAAGAGTCTAAAGCATAATGAATAGTTGGAAGCCGGGCTGCAAATCGATTTTCTAAACCTTTGGCAATCGCTTCTAAAGAGGAGATCATTTCTTGCGGGGTCAAAACGATGGAGTCTAATGTTAACGGCGTTGGTAGCACCTTTCTAGCACGAAGAAATGCGAACAGAGCTCGCTTGTTTTTTTTATTTTGATAGAGAATCATAATGCCTAATATCATATTCATCTTTGGCTCGGTTAACAGTACGCTTAAATACACCAGCGTGAAACTGATAATTTTTCCAATTTGTCGGGCATTGATTATGTAGAAGTGTTTTCCAGGCTGCTTTTCTTTTCCTATAATCACGCGTACACTCATCATTCCACCAACGACAAGCGGTTCGCTTAGCCGAAGGGATGACAAATTCAGCTTGCTTCCTGGAACCCTCAAGAACCGAACAAATCATTGAAGCGATTTCCTCGTCATTGGCATTGGCAAGTTTCGAAACGGATGCAAGTAAGACAGTCTTAAATTTATTGTGGTTGACGAATGTGCACGCCTGGCATTCTAAAGATGGTATTGGACACATGATTTCAAATGACACAGGAAGATGATCAATGTTGGTTGCTGAGTCAACCGTTAACCACGAAGAAACATTGAGGCCAGCACTAGAAGTCTAACACTGACCGAAAGTGACCTCTAACAAAAGTCACATATCCTGTGTTCTGACATGAAAGGTTACTATCAATAGCCCATTCCCATAGTCGCTTACCACACAAATCTGTTTTTAGACCCCACGACACATGATGCGAATTAAAATCTCCTGCGAACAAAATTTCTTTTCTACAAGCAGCTACAGCCCTATCAAGTTGGCGCGTACTTTGCACACCGGTGGGGAAATAGGTATTAATAATTGAAAATGGTTGATACCCTGGGAGACATAAGTCTATCGCCAAAATTTCGCAGTCGGAGTCCATGAATTTAAAAGAAAGGTTTGCCTTATGACAAATTTTATTTGAAGCAAGTATCAATAGTCCTCCACCTCGCGGGTTACGATCTAATCTGAATGAACGAAAACCTTTGAAATGAAAATTTTTCTCTGGTGATAGCCAAGTTTCCTGAAGAAGTATAACATCTGGATTAAGCTGATGAGATAGGTAAAACAAATCTGTTAAAGCTGAGAAGATAGAGCGACAGTTCCACTGCAATACTTTCAACTGTCCAATGGTGTTGATCGCACAGCAGCAGCAACTGCCGTCTTAAGAAAGCTTTCTTTATTCATAGGCGATGGTTGACTCTTTTTTGGTTTTGGTTTCATTGTCTTAGAAATTGGAGATCCCATGCGTTTGGGAGCTCGAGCGTCAAGTTCCATATCTGTGACAGTAAGGGAGTCTCAGGAAGAGGACTCACCCTCGCCTGGTTTAATTGGCGGAGTAGTGTCCGTCGAGTGATCTTTAAATGTAGAAGGCGCTGCTACGTCGTTGCTAGGCATTCGAGGTGTGGCGTTAAGTACTGAGGACTGTAGCAGTGCCTTAGTTGCTTGCAACAATTGAATCATCTGACTGGAAATGATTTGAGCTAGGCATTCTGATAGGCTGGATACCAATTTATCCATAGCTTTAGTCATTGCCTTTTCCACAGCAGCGTCAAGTGCTTCCGAGCGATTAATATTCATACTTGGAGCGTTACGGGCTGTAACACCAGAGTATCCGAAGGCCCTGTCTTTAACGACTGCAATTGCATCTCTTCGGAAGCAGCGACGGCGGTCGATTACTTCAAGAATTTGAGTTTCTTGGGCGCGAGCTGAGCAATTCGAATAGTCTGCTGGGTGTGTTCCCCCGCAGAGGCAGCAGTTTTCAGATTGCGCAGAGCATTCACTTGAGGGATGACCATCTCCACAGGTGCGGCAACGTAAGCTCGATTTGCAACCTCCTGCGCTGTGCCCGAATCTCCAACAATTCTGACATTGTATTGGACGTGACGCGAGTGGTTCTACACGGAACACAAGAGGCCACACTTTGATTTCGGACGGACATGATGTGCCCACAAACGTGGCAATTACTGACTCAGTCGGAATTCTCTCATTATTTACGAGGCGATTGCAACGATAAATAGCAATGACGCCTGCTGCGGAGAGCTTGTCCAGGCTTTCAGTTGGACTTAAGTGTGAGTCTACGCCCCGTACGAGGCCTTTGGTGCACGCAAGGTGAGGCGGGATAAAAGTTCTCACCGGGATGGAAGCGAATGAAGTGCATTTCAGCAGATCTTCAACACAGGTCTGGTCCGGTGACCGACACAATATACCTCCGCGTCCGAACGCTCGCACGTCAGTGATGGTCTGGAAGTGGTTGGACATGGTTTTAAGTTCCTTCTGGACAGCTTGTGGGTTCGTCAGCCTGATGGAACCTCCATTGGTAGGCACGAGCGCAACAGGAATGGTGCTTACGCCACTGCGAAAAAACAAATCTAAAGGTAATTCATTAGATGGCAGGGATGCTGACCAGGCGGATCGCGCCTGGCCAGGAGAATTGGTCGACATCAGCCCAAGATAGCTGATGCAAGGAATGCGAATAAAACAGGGATGAAATAAAAGTAGTTAGAAACCTGAAACCACCCGATACACAGCCAAAATACCACTGCAGGCCAACGAAGCTTGGAGAGGCACCGGAACGCCGCAGGAACGCCGCAGCTCGCCTGCGTCCCATGTCACCGGGCTGATAATGAGATTCACTACGTCGCTGGTTGCACCAGTTGGTGTCGATGCGTTGTTGGTGGCGTATTCGGTACCTTGCTATCTGTCGTGCTTCCTCGGCTCTTTGAAAGAAATCATCTACGGCAGATTAATTATTGTTTTCTTCATCTAACGGCAACACAGCACCCAAATTCGTGGTTACTGCTTGGCCGAATACAAGTTCAAACGGGGCCACTCGTGTTGTTTCTTGAACGGCTATTTTATATGCGAAGGTTGATGTACGGCAAAATTTTGTCCCACGGCCTATGTTCAACATCGACATATATCGAAAGCATGTCAGCCAGTGTTCTGTTGAGGCGTTCAGTTAAACCATTTGTGTGAGGGTGGTACGCTATAGTTCTCTTATGATCCGTATGAGTCATTCACATCAAGCATTGCATTAGGTCCGCAGTAAAGGCTGTTCCACGATAGGTAATAACGACGGTGCGAACGCCATGCCTGAGTACGATATTGTTGACAAAGAATTTCGCAACTTCAGCACTCGTTGCACTGTACAGGAAATATGTTTCTGCGTGACGATTCACATAGTCTGTGGCCACAACTAACCACTTTTTGCCTAAATATGATGTTGGGAAGGGTCCAAGGAGGTTCATACCGACGTGTTGGAATGGGGCTTTTGGTGGCTCTATTGGCTGGAGGTGTACTGCCTGTTTTATAGATTGAGTCTTGTGCCTTTGACACTCGCGACAAGTCTTGACATAGTGCTGCACTGATGCTAATAACTTGGGCCAGTAGTATTTCAGACGAATCCTTGTGAATGTGCAGCTCACGCCCATGTGTCAAGATGTCGGTTCATCGTGACATGCATGCAAATTTTTTTTCTCACATAGCTGTAAGTAAACTTTTTTTCTCAGATACGTAGAAACCTTGCCTCGCTGTGCTCCAATTTCTCTTGTAGAGGACACTTCCTCGCAGACAGAACGATGAGAGCCCTCTAGAGAAAATACGTGGGAGTTGAACGTCGAGTCCCTCCAGGCGCTGTATAAGTGGCAGCAATTCCGGGTGATCTCGTTGTTGTTAAGCGATTTGTGATGCGTCACCAATGCCAAGGAACGGGAAGTCTCCTTCTGACACAGTTGTCTCGACTGGTGCGCGTGACAAGCAGCCGGCATCGCTGTGTTTCCTCCCTGATCGGTATACTACAGTAATATCATAATCTTGCAGCCTAAGGCTCCATCTTGCTAGTCGTCCGGTTGGATCCTTGAGATTCGCCAGCCAGCAAAGAGAATGGGGATCACTGTCTGCGTAAGCTATTACTTTCTCCTGGCCATTTTTTCGCTGGACTAGTATGGCACCGAGGCTGATGTTACTCGCATCGGTATGAACCTCAGTGTCGGCTGTATCATCATAGTGGGCAAGGATTGGAGAATCTTGCAGGCGTTTGCTTAACTCGTCAAATGCATCTTGTTGTTCGCTTTTCCACATGAAAGGTACGTCTTCTCTTGTTAGTATTATAAGGGACTCAGCAATCTTGGAAAAGTTTTTCAAAAATCTTCTGTAGTATGCACATAAGCCTAAAAAACGTCGCACTGACTTTTTGTCTGTGGGCGTCGGAAACTTCGCAACAGCTGCCCTCTTTTCGGAATCTGGCCGAACGCGTTCAGCGCTGGTGACGTGTCCGAAAAACCGAAGTTCATCGAAGCCGAATTGACATTTTTCCGGCTTAATTGTCATGTCTGCTGCGCGAATAGCTTCCAATACTAATCGCAGTCGCTCTAGATGTTGGTGAAATAATGCTGAAAATACGACCACATCATCCAAATAGACTAACCACGACTGCCATTTCAATCCTGCGAGTACAGTGTCAATCGTTCACTGGAACGACGCAGGCGCGGAACAGAGGCCAAATGAGACAGCTTTAATATCGCAACAGTAATCTGGGGTTACGAATGCTGTCTTTTCACGGTCCCACTCATCTACCTCTATTTGCTAATATCCACTTGTGAGATCAAGGGAGGAGAAAAAACTTTGCACATCTAAGCCTATCTAACGTATCGTCGACAAGCGGAAGGGGTATACATCCCGCTTTGTTACGCTGTTCAATTTACGGTAGTCGACGCAGAATCGCAGTGTGTTACCTTTTTTCTTAACGAGCACTACGGGAGACGCCCATGGCCTGTTGGAAGGCTCAATCATGTCATTGGAAACCATTTCCACTACTTGCTTCTTGATTATCTCCCTTTCTTTTGGTGAAACTCGATACGGGTGCTGGCCTACCGGCCTTGTGGCGTCCTGTGTTATAATTCTGTGATTTGCAACAGACGTGCGCCGTACCTTCGAGGAAGTAGAGAAGCAATCAGAAAAATCCTTTATAAGGGCATATGTCTGTTTCTTTTGGGCTTCTGGTATTCTCGGGTTGATGGTAATTGATCTGTCGACACTGCAGTTTCCTAGGAGAGCAGTTGACGTTGTCTGTCGGTTGCATAATTCGGTCGCTACATAGAACGTGTGGAAATAGGAAATAGCTGTTCCTTTCGCGATGTGTTGGAATTCATTTACAAAATTCGTAAGTGCGACGTTTGCACGGCCATTGTTTAAGTGAACAAGATCCCGAGCCACACAAATACCTTTGATACCTTTGCGGTCGTAAAATGTATCATTCTCCACAAGAACCAGTACTCTGCTGCGTGGCGGCCCAATTACATCATCATCAACGGCACGTAGTTCCAATTCGTTCTCCGATTCGTCCATAGGTGTAGCTTGTTTTGTAGAGAATGACACACTGGACCTACGGAGGGTAACTATGGTGCCGTTAGCTTCTAGAAAATTCATCCCTAATATAAGTACTTGCACATTCTTGCAGTACAAAAAAGTCAGAAACGTAAATGAAGCATTTTATCTTAAGCCTTGCGATGCATCTGCCAAGGGGCGTAATAAGATGCCCGCCTGCCATACGTATCTGCCGTCCAGTCCACTGCGTCACCTCTGTTTTCAGTTTCTTCGCCGTTTTGTAGCAGATTATCGAATAATCAGCGCCGATGTTGACTAAGGCATTCAGCTCGCATCCGTCTATTAACCGCAAATCTTGCGTAATCTTTTCGTATCTGCACCTGTTTACTGGAATTGTCTCGTTATCGCACTGAAACTGTGTTGGAGGATATTTGTAACGGTGGTTATCAGCGGCCTCAACTCCACAGGTCGCTTGCTGCAGTTTTCCTGGTGTGGGATTGGTGACCGATACCTAGGCTATCTTGCTGTAGTGAAGTATCCAAGTAAAGATCGGAGTATTCTTCGATCCCTGCTGGTCGTTCACCGTTTCGGAGGCATGGTGCACTTAAGGGGAAAATCCATTAATCATGCTTGACGGTAAGGGCTGGACCTAAACAGGTGACCCGCTTCTCCGCAGTGAAACCACAGAGGCCGGCGCTCGTGCTCACGCCAGACGTCACTTTTCCGGGGCCTTTGTTCCACAAAGGGAGGTGTTCTGCGTGCTTGAGGTGGATACGCAGCCGTTGCGTCCAGCAGACGAGGTGCACTGCGTACTGTTGGCAGGTAGGGAACAGTCATCGCAACTGCTGCACTTCTGTGTACCGCGGGTTCCCTGGGTACGTCGGCGTACGTTGGGGTGCGCCGCATCGGCTGTGGCTCCCGCTCTGGATCCCGTATGACCTGCCTCAGTTCGTCCCGGGCAACGTTGACGATAGATAGTGCAGTTGGAGTCTAAGGTTTTTGCAACTTGCTGAGCTCTTCCCTGATGACTGACCGGATGTGCTCCCGCAGGGCTTCAAGGTCATTCTGCACGCCTCCAGAGAAGACATGAGCAGGTGCACAGTTTGCCTCACGGTTGAATTGCCGAGCCCGTTGTTCCAGCGTCTTTTCGATGGTTTTGCCTCGGATCTGAACTCGGCGACCGTGCGCGGTGGGTTAAGGACGAGAACTGCGAAGAGCTCTTACTTTACTCCATGCATGAGTAGGCGCAGCTTAACTTCACTCATGTTGGGATCAGCACGCTTGAACAGGCGGGACTTATCGTCGATGTACATCGCCACGTTCTCGTTTGTAAGGTGGTTCCTAGCTTGAAGTGCAACTTCCGCCTTTTCTTTACAATCCGTTCTCGCGTATGCAGCTAGCAGTTGTCATCGAAATACCTCCCAGGAGGACAAAGAGGGTTCGTGGTATTCATACCACGTTTTTGCGAAGTCCTCCAAAGCGAAATATACGTTACAGAGCTTCGGTATATCATCCCATCCATTAAAGCTCGCCACTCTGTCGAACAATTCCAACCAGTTTTCCACGACTTCGAACAAGTCGCCATGGAATGTTGGCGGCTTGCGAGGTTGGCTTACAACCAGCTGTGCTGGTGTTACCTGGCTACTCATAGTGGCGACGTCCGTTGTCTGAGTTTCCCTTGGTGTCAAGAGGGCAGTATTCGGGCGAGTCACCTCGAATACGGCGGCTGACTCGGTGGTGCGCAGGTGTCACTTCCATGGGATCGACTGGCTGGTGGTCGGGGCTACGCTTACCTGCGTCCATGGGGCTTCGACTCATACCCAGCACCTCCACCAAAAATGTAACGGTGTTGAGGAGGAGGAATAAAGCTTTATTATAGAACCAGCACTTTATGATGGCTGGGCCTAAGCCTCCCATGAGGGGACGTCGAGGGCTTGCCTCGCCGCCACCTCACGGGCGTGCTGGGTCACCCAGGTTTGGTCGTCGAGGGCGGAGCTCCGCAGAGCCTCACGCAACCTCGACGAGAGGGTCGTGGTGTTAATGTGTGTGTACTGTTCTGGGCCCTCACAGCATATGCGGAAGCCTAGCCGGGTGAGTGCCACAGGACCAGCATTTGGGGGTAGTATAAACGTCTGGGAATATAAGGTGGAGGTGGGCGGGTGAAGGGTACGTGTTTGTTTGTAGCAGACGCAGGGTGGTAGCCTGCGCCCGGCTGAACTTGGGGTGAGGTGGGAGGAAGGTTCGGTGACTGAGGTAAAAGGCCTTAACGAGATCGTTATAAGCGGTCAGATTGTCCCTGGTGTCCTACTCGTCTCCAGTGACTCCGGCGCGGTTGACTAGGCCTCGCGCAATGGAGTGGGTGACCTTGTTGAGGTTGGGGAGGTGTGGATGGACAGGGCCCGCATGGGGCGGGATCCATGTCAGGGAGATCATGCTATCTTTAGAGTGTGTTGCCTGGCAGAGGATGCGAAGCGCTTGAGGAGAAATACAGCAAATACAGAAATACAGAAATACGAGTACTTATATTGTAACTATAGAAAATGCATACGAATGTGGGCCTCTGGAGCGTGCTTCGTTACCTCCCCAAATGACGTGTCACAGTCGATGATGTGCCACAACCACGGCGGTAACGGCTTAGCAGGAGCCATTAAGCGATTTTCAAAAAGCGGAACGTCCATATCTTCGCTCAGCCTCCTCACACGGAGCGAGAATGGCTCTCTCGCTGCAGGCTTGTTATGAAAAAGTGTTGCAGAGGTCATATCGTTGATGGTAGGATAACAAGGATGGTCTTTATCAGTATGTACTTTCAGAAAGTAGTTGAAAGTAGAATATGATCGTTCTACATCAAGGGACCATTCGTTCGATTCGACATAGAGACTTTGAATAGGGCTTGTCCTGAAAGCACCGGTGGCGAGGCGGATACCAAGATGATGCACAGGGTCCCGCACCTTGAGAGCACTGGGGGTAGCTCAGTGATACACTACTGCACTGTAGTCTACTGCACTACTACACCTGCTTACGCAGACGCCCCTGCGGGGCAATCTAACCGCGAGACCGCGCAGAGCAACACGCAGAACGGAGCCCACTCCCACACCGGCGAGGGAGCAAACAGCAACCGACAGCGTTCGCATCAACAACAGCGTAACGTCAAGCATCAAGTCATCAGGAACAGCAAAATGCCACTACTCCCACGAAGTGACTTCAAGATCGTGATACGACCAAGAGGAGGCCTCGACGTTGCCACCACCGGAACCGTGCGCCTCGCATCGGCCATTTATCGGGCGGCCAACGTGCCGGCGCAAGAAGCAGGGGAGGACACCGTGTGTTCCAACAACCGCCAAAACATCATTGTTGTGAGTACACCCCACGCTACTCATGCCGCGAAGTATGAACAATTAGAAGCCATCACCATCGGTGATCACCGCCACGAGGTCAGTGCCTACGAGACGGCCCCCGACTACACGGTGAAGGGAATAATCAGGGGAATCCCGTTGGAGTCTAGTCTATTCACAGCAGCATCATTCATTGACGCAACCCCCACTCCCTGGCAGCCAAACGGCTCAGTAATACCAAGACGGTCATAGTGGCCTTTGAAGGACCGCAAGTGCCTTCCTACGTAAGGTACGGCGGCGCTCTGCTTCCCTGCGCCCTGTATCGTAAGCAAATCGACATGTGTCACTGCTGCGGAAGACTCGGTCCCCGCATGGACGTCTGCCCCCGTCCTCAGGACAAAGTGTGCCGTGGTTGTGACGCCATTAACCCAGGCCCCGACCACCAGTGCTCTCTCCGTTGCAAGCTGTGCGGGGGAACACACATGACGGCGGATCGCAACTGCCGCGCACGATACAAGACCCCCTACGTCGTGAAAAAGAGGCAATGGGAACGACACAGGACCACCGAAGAGGCGGAAGAGGCCGCCGAAGCCACCAGCTCTGCCGGCAAGTCCCGCTCGAGATCCAAGACCCGCAGCCGAGGCCGCTCCCGGTCCTGGAGCCGCACCCCGGACCCCCGGAAGGAACGCCGGATGCGCAGCCGCACCCCCAGAAGGACCGCAACGAGAGACACCGAGACCACCGAGAAGGTGAGCTGGGCAGATGCGGTCACGGGAAGACGAGTACCAACCGCGAAGGCTTGCGACAAAACACCCGCTAAGACAGAGACGGAGATAGCTAAATTAATACAGGCGGTACAAACGCTGCAGAAGCAAATAGAACACATGCAGACACAGATTCGTGCAAAAGACGAACTCATAGAACAACTTCAGCATGCCGTGAAAAGCGGTACTCATACAGAGGCCATGCAGGAAACACAAGACGAACTCATAGAGGACGACGAGGTCGTATGCCCCGAAACTAAACGCAGACCCACTCCCACAGAGACCACGCAGCAAACGCAAGAGGAACCCATAGAGGACGACGAGGTAGAATTCCCCGAAACTAAACGCAGACCCACTCCCACCCTTACAGAAGCAACACGACGCAAGCGCACGCGCGCAGCGATACGCGAGGCGCGAATAGATGCACTCGAGGCTCGCTTAAGCAATCTCGAGGAAACCATCATCGCGTCCATCACGCGTACCATCCAGCAGGGCTTGGAGAGAGTTCGCCTCAGACTGTCCAGATTAGAAGCCACGAACAGCACGATCGTGCCATCGCATATGGAAGCGGCGCAACACATGTAACAACATATAAACATGGCCCGACACCCTCCTAAACAAACATACACAATATGGCAGTGGAACTGCAGAAGTTACCAAAACAAACGAGCGCACTTACAACAATACCTGAAAACGATCCCCGAACGCCCAGACGTCATCATATTGCAGGAAACGAACGGCCCCGCCAAACTCACGGGGTACCAGTCTATCACAGGCAAGGCGCAGAAACCAAACGTCACCACGCTGGTCAAGCGAGCGCACACAGTTATCGAACAGGACACTAAAATCAGAGACATTCAAAACGTCCTCGTAGAACTAATTCCACCACGCAAGACGCGCAGCAGCATCTTCGTACTCAACGTCTACAGCAGTCCCAGATGCCGCCAGCACCGCTTCCATGTTCTCTTCAAACGGGCAATCGACATCGCCCAAGGGCAACAGTTTTTCATTGGGGGGGAGGGGGGGGTGGGGGGGGACTTTAACGCGGTGCACACGGCGTGGGGTTACAAGCACGATCAAGCCAAAGGCACGCATCCGTGGACAACGGCGCAATACGCCGGACTCGAGCTCGTCACCGACCCCGCGGCACCAACAAGGCAGAACAACAGCTTCAGCACCGACACGACGCCGGACCTTACTTTTACGTGCGACACACGCCAAGTCACTTGGACAAACACCATGCAAGACTTGGGAAGCGATCACTACATCATTTGCATAACGGCAGAAGACGGCCCGCAGGAACACAATGCTGGTCGCCAAATGAAGATCACCAACTGGAATCAACTACGCAAACATCGTGACAAGCAACAGGTGGCAGACATCAAAGACATAGACCAATGGACCGACCAACTGCGGCGGGACATCGAGCGCGTGACGCAAACGACCCCGTCAAAAGCTGGGCTCGATACAATAGACTCCCGGTTACTGCACATGTGGGAAGCCAAGACCCACCTGCAGCGCCGATGGAAGCAACAAAGACATAATGGGAGACTGCGTAAACGGATAGCGCAGCTCAACAAAGAAATAGAAAAGCAAGCACTTACCCTGCAACGACAACAATGGGAAGAAAAATGCGCGGAGATGGACAGTCAACTTACCACCCGTGGCATGTGGCAGATGCTGCGGTACCTGATAGATCCCGCCAACAACAGTACCACACACATGCAAGGCATATACAAAATCATACACGCTTACGGGGGAACGGAAAAACAATTCTTACGGGATGCGGAACTCCTTTACATATCTCAAACGCCACCGCTAATACATCCGGACTACACGGGAGAAAGCAACGCCACCCTGGACGCGGAATTCTCCGTTGCCGAAATCCAGGCGGCCCTCGTCAAACTCAACACCAAGTTGGCCCCTGGCCCCGATTGAATATCCAATAGGGCACTACGCAATCTCGATTACGGATCAATTGAGAAACTCACAAAATACATTAACGAGTGTTGGGCGCACGGCAAGCTACCACGGCAATGGAAAGAAGCAAAGATCATACTGATACCAAAACCCGGCAAGAAATTACAGCTGGAGAACTTGCGCCCCATCTCCCTCACGTCCTGTGTGCGCAAGTTGATGGAGCACGCGTTTCTCAATAGACTCACGGATTACCTCGAGGACAACGAATTATTTCCACACACCATGATTGGGTTCAGAAGACATCTCTCCACGCAAGACGCCCTTCTGCAACTAAAACACCAACTCATAGATAGTCCGGGGCGCTCGACGAGAGCCATCCTCGGGCTGGACCTGAATAAGGCCTTCGATAGCGTTCGCCACGATGCTATATTACGACAAATAGACAAGCTAAATCTCGGACTGCGAACGTACAACTACATCCAAGACTTCCTCACGGGAAAAACAGCTCGCATGCGAGTGGGACAACTAGAGTCAGATCAAATCAACATTGGGAGCTCGGGCACCCCGCAGGGCTCGGTCATCTCTCCGATGCTCTTCAACCTCGTCCTTCTGGGGTTACGCGACCGATTGTTGCAAATCGAAGGACTGTACCACACGCTATAGGCGGATGATATTACGATCTCGACGACAATGGGCAACGACGGAGCGATCGAGCAACGTTTACAGCAACCCATCCAGTGCGTGGAAAACTACCTGGTGGGCGCGGGACTAACCTGCTCGGCCAAAAAATCAGAACTGCTGCTATATTGACCTGTCTAATAGGGGCGGCCACCTAAAGGCTACACCCCCCCCCCCCCTCGGAAAAGGAAGAGATCCAATTAACGGCATCAAACGGCCTACCCATCCCGATGGTAGACAAGATTCGGGTACTAGGAATGATGATTGAACACAATGGCGGCAATGGCGAAGCACTTCGCAAGATAACAGCAAAGGCCACCAGCACGATGCTGCTCATCCGACGCATCACCAACAAACACGCGGGCAAGCGCGAAGGCAACGTCATACGACTTATACACGCCTTCGTTATTTCTCAAATAACGTACACGGCAGCGTTTCACAACTGGACGGTCGCGGAAAGAAACAAGCTCAACGCCCTCATACGCAAGGCGTACAAATGTGCGTTGGGACTTGCGCCCGGAGTGAGCACCACCAAGTTCATGAAACTAGGCTTGCACAACACGCTCGAGGAACTCGTGGAGGCTCAACAAGTGTCCCAACTCGAGCACCTATCCAAGACCCGCCCGGGCACGCACGTGCTGGAAAAGCTCGGCATTACATACCACACGCAGCACGGCATCAAAGTGGAAATTCCAAGAACCATGCGCGAGCAACTATACGTGCCCCCATTGCCTCGCAACATGCACCCACAACACCACACGGGGAGACGTAAAGCCAGGACACAACACATGCACCAAAGTTACTCCAACGACAAGGAGGCAGTCTTCGCCGACGCAGCCCGTTATCAAGACAGGAAGAGTTTCGTGGCGGCAGTTACTAGCCGCCGAGGTAACCACCTCACGAGCGTCACCGTCAACACGGCATATGCCGAAGCGGCAGTGCAAGCGGCCATAGCACTGGCCCTCACATAAACCAAGGCTACATACGTGATCTGCAATTCGCAAACGGCAATTCGCAATTTTGCAAATGGGCGCATATCGCAAGAGACGTATCACATACTCAAGCGACATCCCATACACCAGGGAGAGGCCGACGTCGATAACCGAAGGCACTTGCTATAGATCCCGGCACACACTGGACTGAGCACCCCCAACGAAGCGGCTCACCACGTTGCTCGAGGCCTCACTCACCGAGCATCATCGGAGGAAGAGCCCCCGCGGGATACTGCAAACGTCTGGGCGTGGGAGGATCGTTTGACCAGGTTCCACGACATCACGACACCCTACCAGTTACAGAGACGCGTATACCCATTCCCTCATGCTAGGTTCGACAGGGCGCAAGCAGTACACTACAGACAATTACAAACTGATTCTTACATAAACCCAAGACTAATGCACGCCATGTATCCAGACATGTACACTACAAACAGATGCACATCCTGTGGCGAGGTTGCCACACTTAATCACATGTTATGGGAATGCCAGGACATAAGAAACAATTCGGGCCGTGCCGACACCTCCATCTCTTCCACCGCCAGCCTCCGCTCGCGTTGGAAGACCGCACTGCTCTCAGCTCAGCTCGAACCTGACAGTACAGCTCTCGGTTGTCCAGCGAGCCGAGGAAGCCGCTTTGAGACAAGGTCTCGGAACCGCGTCCGCGGCGGGTGCCCAGACCCACTAAAAATACGCCGGACTCAAATCTTATCGATTTCATAATAAAGTTTACGTTCTTCTTCTTGGCGAAGTCTACGGAAGGCTTGCGCACAGATGGCTGTCAACGGAAACGTCATTGAAGTATTATTTGGCACTCAAGCGTCAGCATAGCAAGGTCTTAACAAAATTCATATGCGGGAACATTCCCCGGCAATGTTTCTAACGTAGATAGGTATGATCAAAGTGCTCGAGATTTAAACTGATGGACCAGCGTGTGCGTAGACTTCCAAGCAAGCAAAACTAGTGTCCAGCCACGTGATGACGTCGCACTTATAACATACTGGCGCGTCCTCCCCCAATGAAATTGTAGACAATGGCTACATTGATGAAGTCGACGTCGTCATCTATGTTCAGACTGTATCTACAACTCAACGTGTGCATAGAAGGTTTAGATTTATTGACACAATACCAGGCGCTGATTCGCATCGGGATTTACCGCCTGCAGCGAAATTGAATCATCCTCATTTTAAACTAGGACAGGGAAGTTGTTGGAAGAAAGCCTTATTTGAGGTTTTATGGGAAAAGAAGCGAATAAAAGAATTAAAGTATTTTAAGGATTTCTAAGGCCTCAATTCAAGGAGGCGGAAACAAGCCTTATGCGTACACATACACTGAAAAATAATGAAATCTAATTCTTAGCTGCTATTTCTTGCAGCTAAGCAGCTCCCGAGTTGGACACACACTTCAAGTTCTTTGCGTGGCTTTGCGAAGTTGACGTTGTCATTGTAATGATGTAAATTGGCTTCTGGCATAATGGTTAGTAGTGTCCGCCAAAGATACTCGTCGTGTTAAGGCCAAGTGGACGAAACCTACTTTCCACTAGGCCTTTCTTGGGCCTAGGACTCGGAAATGTATCTATGGTGGGTGCGGTGTGCACCGACGAGCAGAAAAAAAGTGGAACGGCTTGGTCGCTTGATCTGGCTTTCTCTAGCTTCACCATGGCAATGACAATTTTAACAAGCATCTCGTTAGTGGCTGAGGGCAAGCCGAATTGCAATCATTTAGCGACACTAAAAATATATCTAGGATTACTTCCCTATAGACAATGTCCATGACATAGCCCCTACAGGGTGTTCGTTGCTTTGAATGTTCACAATCCGGCCCAGCCCCACTTTTCAAAAAATTCAAGGAGCGCATTTATAATCAAGGAGTTATAAGGGCCCGTGAATATCTTATTCCCAATTCAAGGGTGTTCATGGATCCCAAGGACATATACGAACGCTGCGATATCTTTGAATACAACGGAGGAAGTAATTTTATAGAAGAAAATAGAACTATAATTTTAAAACAAGACGTTCTGTTGAAGAATAAAGCCTGACAGAGTGGGCCACGGCGAAAATAGGAATGAAAATGGGTGGTAAAAGCTCGTCAGATGATCGTTGCAGCTCACTTACCTCCAACGTCATAAATATATAGTTATTTTCTTTTGTCTTAGAAAAAAGCCACCAGCTTTGCAGTGAGTGAAATCATCCCGCCAAAAGCCGTTGAAACAAAGTGACACACTAGCACCTGTCGTATGCTCCACGCTCGGTTGTTGCGAAGGCATGTTGCAAGATTTGGCTACACCTCCTACCGAGCAAGTGCAGGCCGGTCAGGGACTAGCTGAGAAGTCGAAGTACGTGATCTTGCACTCCACTAAATCTCTGTGAGTAGCGGGCACTAGGTGGCCGCTACCCACAGAGATTTAGTGGAGTGCAAGATCAAGTAACATGGTTCTTGTTAATGACCTTAAAATAATTCATTTTTAATATTATGTTACTTTTTTCCAAGTAAACCTTTTTGGCTCAATGATGTTGCAATTTTATTAAATAATCGTTGCTTGAATGGAACACTTACAAATTAGTCTACATGATTTGCTGATTCGCAAGTGCTGAGCATGACCTATTGCTTACTTATGACAGCAACAAGAAATAAAGAAGGATGTTTTGCGACCCAGAGATGGGCATGTCATTAGAAAATTCACTGGGGAGCAATGCGCAGTGAATATTCAATATGCATCCTAAAGACAACATTGCTTACTAGGGCAAACTGTAAGAAACTACTTTCATTTGTGAGGTGCTTTGGTGTGTCCTTAGTTAATGCCAATTTCGCTTTAAGCTTACCTCCTTGTTTTTTTACTGTCATTACAGCACCCTGACCATCCTGGCTGTTTTGCATAGAAAGGTCTGCGTGTAGACGTTCTTGTTTAGGCCTGAAAAGAAAAAAAAAACACGCCAAGACAATGTTCACAAATCGATACATTGTAATAACCTACGTGGCGGTTGTTCCAAGCGCTTCAATAAAAATGCTATTATTTGGAGTCATGTGCAGCTACAGCACTAAGAGATACTGCGGAGATATGGCACTACATTAAGTGAATAAATGAGCTAATATTGCATGATAGTTTTTTTTTTTCAGCCTACAGCAATACCATCAGAAAAAAGACACTAATTTGCTAAAAATCTTGAGATACTGGCGAATCAAGGTAATTTTCAGATACATTTGTATAAAGGGCATTGCCACCTAATAATTAAAGGGTGGAGTGAACAAAGGTGTTCACTTCATTTATCACAGCTTTCAAGATCTCAGAGTGTCACCAGCTTCTAGCCGCATAGAAAAATTTAGATGCATGGTCTCAAAGACAAGGTCGGTGCTGAAAGACCCCATGAAATTCAGAATGGAAATCTCACTAAAAACGTCACGTTGGGAAAAAATGCGCATAGAACTCACATGTTAGAATCTAAGTGCAGAGGAGCTTTAGTGAAGTAGGTGAGTGAGTAAAACAAGTTTATTAGGTCCAGAATAGACGCGAGTAAACTCAACGTCACCTGTCTAGGTAAATAAATGATTTAGTACTGACGGCAGTGCATGCACTTTTGTTTACTTTCATGCTATGCATGGCATAATTGCATCAAACGTTTATAATTATCCACGACAAAGGTCAAAACTTTATTCTACTGCAATTTTTGCCTCCATACAATACATTGCTCACAAGCTATGCCGAAATGCAAGCACCAAATCAGACAGATGCCCAGTGTGAGACGTATTCAAAGCGACGTCACAAGGAGGAAGGCGATGTATCATACTTGTCCAGGGATGAATAGCGATGGCAAGTTTATGTAGAGGAATGTGCGACAAGTATCAAGCAACATTTAGGGATTCTGTACATCTTCTGTCGCAGTGGGGCATGCCCATTCTAGTTGATTGGCCAACAACGGGCAAACACCCAGTGGCACACGCCGAGCACCTTGATCAAATAAAAATAAGGTAAATCCACGAATGCGTTAGAGACATTTCACTATTTCATAAAAAAAAATCGGCACACTTTAAACATGATTTTGAGCCGACATTATATGTCAAGATTTTTCGGAGGAAGTTATTTTTTTTTTGGACAAAGCAGAAGTCACCATACTTTGTGGACATACACGTACATCTAAGCCACTTCGCGGATAATTTCATATAACTTTTGTATATACATCCACATCCATAAACAGCCAGGCGACAATGCCAAACGCCAAAGAATAGTCCAATAAAGCGTCCCTTTAAAAAAAATTATGAGCCATTCCACTCTGCGAAGGTGGATCACCAGTGAAGCTGTTCAGCACATGACACAGAGGTGGCACAGAATTCTGAACTAAGGTACGGGCACATATATTGTCTTGACCGATGGTCATCGTGACGATAGGTACGCACACGCATTCTCGTATCACCTTTGTTAGTATATTTACTCTATTCGCATATAGTCCGGACTGCCGATGAGCAACGCGCCTACTAAGAGCGACGGTAGGAAGAGAGACGAGAATGCAATCGTCGCTGGCGCGCGGCGAACAGCACCGATGAAGCTCCTGCACCAAACGCCAACCGCATGTTGTACGTCGCTCTTCGTAGGCGCGTTGCTCCTCGGGAGTGCGGACCATACGCGGCCTCCGCATTGCGACGACAGAAGAAAAGTGAAATTCGAATTGGAAAAAGGAAACTCGTCTTTCTGTTTTTTTTAATATAAATTCGCGTGGATGACGGGACCACCACCCCGACACACTGAAGGAAAGAATACACGCGTGACGTTTCGATGGCACCGCCACCACGGGAGAGCGGAAAGAAAGGAAGCTAGATACGCAAGCGCTTGTATCGCCGACGAAGAGAGGCCGGTGCGAACGTAGACATGGCCGACGCTTCTTGGCCTTATGGGCTAAGAAGCGGATCCTGGTGCGTGGCGAGGAGGCAGCGATCATTGATGTCCGTTGTCCTTTAGAAAACCACCTGCAGGCTTTTGCCGAGGTACGCCATGATTAATCACCTAGTACGAGCTCATACGTCACCAGCTGGCACGGCAATATTAACGCGTCAAATACATTCAGTTACCTTCAGTGCATTGATTCCTGGTACCCGGCCAATGACCTCGTGGTGCGGCAGATCTGCTCCCGGTCCTACGTGAAGTTATTGAAGAGGTTGGCCGCCAGCGACGCGATTTCCGCATCACGGGAGCTCTTCCACAGCCACGTCGCGCACCGTTAGCAACTGACTGCTGGCGCTTCTGCCTTTGAGCGTGCACATATAAGTGTTTCTTTTTTTACAGCAAAACTGTTTATCGCTAGGGTTCCGTGGATTTTTCATGTCCGTAAGAAAAAACTCAGGTCGCGCAAACGCGCTAGTGCCACTGCTGGCGTGTTCGTTGTCATTTTCTTCCACGGTTGGCTCGTCGGCGTCCCTCAGATATGCTCTTAAGTAGATTAGTTATCAATAGGCGCCATATTCAATATCAGTAGACTCCCAGGTAGATAATAAAGGTTTGTGAGAGATATACCGCTGTGCCATCCGCGTCGGCCATGTTTACGTTTGCAGTGCCCTGTCTTTGACGGTGTTCCAAGCGCTTGCATACCTAGTTTCCTTTCCTTCCGCTCTCCCGTGGTGGCGGTATGTAAACAAACCAGAAAGACAAGCTACCATTCTCCATTTTGAATTTCACTTCCCTTCTGTCGTCATAATGGGGAGGCCGCGTATAGTCCGCACTCAAGAGGAGGAACGCACCTATGAAGAGCGAGAACAGATGGAAAAGTGCAATCGGTGCCGTCGGGCGCCAAACACCAATTGTCCAACGATCTAGACAAATAATGACCACCGATCAAGACAATAAATGAGTGGCGTACTTTTCGTCACGATGACCACCGATCAAGACAATAAATGTGTTCGTACCTCTGCACAAAGTTCTGTATCATGTCTGTGTCGCGTGCTTCGCTGGTGATCCACCTTCACAGTGTGAAAAGGCTCATGATTTTTTAAGCATTTCTTCTTATTCTCTCCACTTTCTGTTCCTGTTCTTTCCATTACCAACATTTGAATAAAATCTCGTATTTACCCTTGTACTTGGGACCCCTACAGTTCCCAGGCGTTACAAGGGCAGTTCACGTGCTTTCAGGTCCAAACTCCCGAAGCCCATCTGCCGGAGGTACGATCCGCTGCGTACGCTGGCACGAGCCACTGCACCTGCACTACTATACCAGGATCAGCCCACGTTACTGATCCTGTCATCAGGCCCTAGTCCCAGGCTTCGACCATCTCCTGGCCTGGCCCAGATCAAGGATCTTCCCTGGTGTTCGGTGAGCCAGCGGTTTTTCTACGATCCCTCCACCTGCCTGCTCGCCCGGCGTCACCTGCTACCAGTAGCCTCCGCATACCACCTGGACTGCCTGGGAGGACCACCTGTACTTGGGGACTGACAACAGGACTGGGCCATGTTCATTACGGGTATCACGGTATCATTACAGGTATAGGTAGCGGTACAAGGTAGACAGAGAAGGTTTGAGGAAGAGAAAAAAAAAGATTAGCGAGATGTATAGAAAAATGCTTGAATGAAAAGCAAGTATAGCATACCTCAGTAATTCAAGCAGGCTAGGCGACTATTTGTGAGCTCCCCGTTTCAAAGGGGGATGTCAGTAAATCATTATCACCGCGGCAGGGGCGATGACGCCCGTGCGGGGGAGCTAAAACATCACCAGCTCTTCCGCTGTCAAGAAAATGGGGGTAATCATCATCAACCTTTTCGCTGTTGAAAAAATGGAAGCTTGTGTCAAGATGACGCTGTCGCAGGCGTTCCGCGTCGTTTGCCCTAAACTCCGGGTGGGCGGCTCTTCGCTGACGTTTGGCCTCAACCTCGCGCTCCCACAACTCGGGGCCCCCACTCCTCGCTGACGTCTCGCCTGAACTTTGGAAGCCCTCACGCTTCAATCAGCAGGTCAATGACGAGCCCTTTCCCGAGGCAGCGCCTCCTCTATTTCTTTAATGCCAGCCAGATGCGGCCGATCCAACCCTTCACCACCGTCTTGGATCGCCCTTTCCTACTCTACCGCTTCGGCTAGCGTTCGCGCCTGCTTTACGGCCATGGGGAAGAGGAACGGCGGAAGTCGGAGGAAGTAATCCTGACAGACGCGTGTACCGTCTACCGCATCTCCCCCGTAACGGCAGCGGCGCGCGCTAAGACGCACGCGTGACGCAAGCAGTCATACCTTCTGGCTGCCGTCACATCGCGGAAACTCACTGAACTAAGGCGAACCAACGGCTCCGACTGCGGAGCGAGTGATTGCACTGGCATTGAAAAAATAGCGGAAGCGCTGCCCAAGCAAGCAGGCTGCTCATCGGTGGAACGCACCACGCGCGGCCTTCCCATCCGGAACCCGAAACTGTTCTGAAGCGAGGGAAGCCCGGCGGAGCGCGCGTCAGCCCCCTTTCCTCCCCTTTCCCTCCCCAGACACACAAATCTACCCTGATCGGTCAGCTTCATTTCTTTCTTTCCTTCCTTATTTCTTTTATTGCGATAGCAATTATATGGACACTTCAACCGGATTTCTGCCGTCGGCGTCGCCGTCGCCATGAGGTTCCGCATAGATTCCAAGGGCGATAAAATCGTCGCCGCGCGCCGTATGCGCGAGCGAAAGAGCGCGGGGGACGCGCGCTATCACGGAGGGCGAACTCCCCCGCGCGCTATCACGGAGAGCGAACGCACGGTGGAAAGCAAACGCGACCGTCGCGCGAAAAGACGAGGGGGTATGGCAGGGAGGGAGGCGGGGTGGCGCTGTGCTCTGGCACCAAAGGCGTATCTTGTCACTCAATCTCCCACGCGAAAGCAAAAAACGGGAAGAGGGGGGGAGGCAGCTTCTCCTCTGCCAACAACTTCTCTTTGCCCTGCGGTGCCGGTCGCCCGCACCGTCTCTTATCTCCACACGGCTCTGACCTTTTATTGCGATAGCAATTATATGGACACTTCAACCGGATTTCTGCCGTCGCTGTCGCCGTCGTCGTCGCCGTCGCCGTCGCCGTGAGGTTCCCTATAGATAAAATCTTTGCCGCGCGCCGTATGCCCGAGCGGAAGCGTGCGGGGACGCGCGCTATCTCGGAGAGTGAACGTACTCAGTCACCCACGCGCAAGCAAGGAAGCGGGAAGCCAGCGCTGGAATGAGCGCGCGGGGGGGGGGGGGGGGGCACTTCTACTCTGCCAACAACCGCGCTCGTCGCTCGCCTCTTATCTCCACACGGCTCTGACCTTTAGGCGCCGTGCATTCGCCGCTCAGTTTCCGTTGAAGCGATAGACCGCATGGTACCTTCGCCCGCTGCGGTGTATGGGCTCGCTGCCCGCGTTTTGACAGTCGTTGTATGCAGTCATTCAGTGTGACCTAGTCATGTTTGCTTGTGCGCGCTCACACCACGCTTGTTCATTCAGTTAGTAATAGTCGGGCCACATTTTCCAAAGCACGCTACACATGCAATGCTGCCCGGATCGGCAGTGCAGCACTACACGTGTGTCCCTTCGCACGCGCTACCCACGGGAAGCGCTTCTCATCAACACCACCGTTTCACACGCGCCTTCTCGTGGTCATCGAGTCTCTCTTCATGTCGGTCTACTTACGCCGCAGCACACCTGCTTACTTAATCAGCTCATGTTTACTACAATTCATATTGCTACCAAAGCCGCTCACCTTACTTCGTATGACATTGCTGTGTTGCTATCGCATTCATTGCTTCGCCCTTAGGGCGAAACTGTGACATTTTTTGTATGCGCTATGCATTCGCCGCTTAGTTTCCGTTGAAGCGATAGACCGCGCGAACCTGCGCTTGCTGCCCGCGTTTTGACAGTCGTTGGCTGCGGTCATTCAGTGTTATCTATTCATGTTTGCTTGTACGCACTGACACCACGATTGTTAATTCAGTAAGTAAGCCAATGTGTCCAAGTTTATGCAGCCGATAAAACTACTATCCCTACTCCGAATAGCTCTCTAGTAATTTGCTATCGCAATCGATGCTTCGCCTTTCGGGCGAAACTCCGACATTTTTTTTTGTCCCAGGCTCATACCTGTGTCATACCGGGATTGTGGCTCATACCTGCATATCCAATGCAAGTTTGCGCCGCTCGTAAAATTATTATCCTTAATCTTGACGCAACTGACGATCATTTGATGTTATTGATGTCATGACCTCTCAGTCATGTTAGTCATACATTATTAGTACCCTTCCATGCCAATTTTGGTATATACCAAGTGAACGAGACGCGAGTTTTCGACACGTTTTCGATAGTGTTTTAGCGTGACACCATCAGCAAAACCACCGCCGCTGCCGACACTTGTGAGACTATACAAGCTTCGCTCGGAAACGAACCAGAAAGCTCGCCTTCGCGCATCCGCGGCTGCACGGTAATGGGGAAGTAAGCGCTTCGTGCGGATAGAGTCGATTCAAATTGCGCTGCGTAAGTAAGCGCATGCTGCATCTGAAACCATGATCCGTTCATGGTTTCCCTCGTACTCGTTAGTAGTCAGGAACTTAGCTTAACAAAAGGCTCGGTATAATTTGTGTCCGCCCACGCATGTGTGTGCGTGTGTGTCGAGCGTCCATGCGTATACTCGTGTTTAGGCGCTTTATGCCATCACCCAAGCCTTCGCTGTATATAGATTCCAACTATTTGGATCTCCTACAATTTGTTAAATAAAAACACACTCTCTCTGTCCTGAAAGTGCTTTAAGACGGCCTTCATAGGCGCTAAGAGCAACTGCCTAATTCATGAAATAGTGGAATCTATGGCATCTCTGATAATGGCAGCCGGTATAGATGGTAAAACGTTATATTTGCTTCATATATTATACGTGACTGATTTACACATATTGTTTCGATTATCACATACGAACAGTATTGTTAGGGGTGAACAATTTAAAAGTTTATAATAGTTTACAGTACAGATTTAACAGCCTCCTTTTCAAGAAGCGTGAACGTTTGTGGTGACCATGGCAATCAGTAGTTTAAGTCTAAACGGATAACAAGTGAACGGCACCAAGTGTAATTTCATTAGGTATTGGACCAAAATTGGTCTGCTTTATGGTTGAATTTCTATGGCCACTTCAGTGTTAAATGACAGAGAATTATCTTTGGCCGATTTCTCGATTTTCCACTGGCCTTAGTGGGAACGCGGTTCCCTAACGGCATCCACAATGAAGCGCTGCGCTTCCTGATTATTCAGCTTCCTGGTTATTCAACTGACCGCTGCACTGCGGCTTTGAATAACCACGCATTATCTTAAGAGCGAAGTTTTAGTACGCTACAACACAGCCCTCCTCTCCAGCGCGTACATCGAGTGAGTTTTCAATGTTACTGTAGATGTCTTCACAAGAAAGCAAGGCAGATTAAAAAAACTAAATTATGGGGTTTAACGTGCCAAAACCAGTTCTGATTATGAGGCACGCCGTAGTGGGGTACTCCGGAAATTTGGACCACCTGGGGTTCTTTAACGTGCACCTAAATCTAAGTACACGGGTGTTTTCGCATTTCGCCCCCATCGAAATGCGGCCGCCGTGGCCGGGATTCGATCCCGCGAGCTCGCGCTCAGCAGCCCAACACCATAGCCACTGAGCAACCACGGCGGGTGCAAGACAGATTACGAAAGTTTGAAAAGCAATTCTTAGTGAAGGTAAATACTGTGTGAAGGGCTCAAGAACACCCGTAGAAAGAACCAGGATAGTTCATTCTATTTACGGCACTTGCTAAGGCTAATAAATGTGGAGATGAAAGTAACGTTAATGTAATCTATTACTCTTGAGTAATTGCCCAATTACTCACAGTTTCAAAAATTGTAAGAAATTACACTTTTCAAAAAGGTAATTTTAATTGTAATCGGTAACTTTTTTCTTTGAGTTGAATAATATGGAAATGAGTGTATAGCCCTGCGAGTTTGGCGCGATGTTTTTTCGATCTCAACGGGAAGTTCGTCTTAAAAAAATTATACCTCCCCTTCCACTCCGTACAGATGGTTAACCAGCGAAGCTGAAACGCGCGGCCCCGGTGTTTAGCAGTGGCTTAATCCTGATGCTGTATTGAAATGTTTCTCAATTATTGGTTACATGTTTGTGTTTCTAGTGGAACGCCAGCGCCAATGGCGGATAGATGCTGCTAACCACGATGCCGAGCTAACTCGAGATATTGAACGCATGCGACAACGGCGAGCCAAGGAGGTGGCGTTGCGGGCACAGCAGGCGCACGTGCTTGGGTACGACGCAGAGAACGACGTCAATAACGGCGCCGCCAATGGCGCGCGCGCTTCGCTGCGACGTAGAGAACGACGTAACTGACGGCGCAGCCAATGGAGACAATTAGCGAAACATGGGACGAACGGTTTTTCGTTTCGCCTAGCCATATGCAGCTTTCGCTGTAAAAAGTAAAATATGTTGGCCAATTAAAGTAATGCGCGCGGTAGTAGTTTTGACTGGCATGCGGAATCGTAGAAGTGTGCGACCATTGACAGGGAGATAGCTGAAGAGGTCGTCATCACTGCTGCCTAGTGGGTTTCCATGGGTGGCACCTCGGGCTGTTTTGACAGGTGCGGCTAGTCGTAACTCGCGTACGCCATGGTGCATGTAGCGGAAATCACAAATGCTTGAGGCGAAATTTTCGCCATGTAGGTACAACGGCAATGCTTAGTGCCAGGAACGAACTGGCGTTGCGAGCACGAGGTCGCGGGATCGCATCCCGGCCACGGCGGCCGCATTTCGATTGAGGCGAAATACAACAACGCCTGTGTGCTTGCGCTGTAGTGTGCGTTAAAGAACCCCAGGAGGTCAAAATTAACACGAGCCCCTTACTACGGCATGCCTGATAATCAGAACTGGTTTTGGCACGTAAAACCCCAGAAAGAAGAAACTGGCGGTGCGGTACCTAGCCTCTTGCCGCTAACCCCACTCTACTTTTTTTTTTTTTCAGTGGCACCGCCGTACTGCATACGCAGCGACGCCATCAATGAGGCGTCGCCTGGCTGGCTTGTGCGGACGCTCCGTGTTGTAAGCCACGTATGCGCGTAGTATACCGCCTTTAGAGGCGCCGCTGATGCGGCCATTAATTACGCTTCAAATCTAGCTGCAGACGGCAAAACTTCGCAGCAAGGATGGTTGAAGTTTGTCGCTGCTATTTTTCCGTTGTTCGGGTGCTGGACCGCTACTTCAGCTGTAACAGCTGCAGCATAGGCGCAGGCCTCTACGAGAGCTACACGATCTTACTGGAGTTCGCGACAACCCGGACCGCATACGTACCGGGTTCGTCCCCCAGACTAGCGCAACGACGGCCAGTTGTACGAATCGGAGCTCGTGTTAAGTGGCCCCTTCGTTTTGTGACTAAATCCGACTTCTTTTTTATTTTATACCCTTGCTGTAACACTATTTCTGTACCTCAATATCCGGCAGACGTCGTTGGTGCACACTTAAATCTCAAACGACTCTACACTGCACGATTCCGCAGCATCTTGTAGGGATTTTGCAGCCGATGATTACATGTGAGATTGTTGAAAGAGTACCATTAACGTCGCTTCAAGAAAACTAATTCCAAATTGGTAATGGAAATGCGTGCACTATATAGTCAGCTAAGTCGCCAAACGCACGGGTGAAAAAAAGCGCGAGTTAGCGTTTCACTTCCGTATATCTACGAACTGCCCTCCCCCCAGTAGTTTTTCAATCTTAAATTCCCCTAATGGCCGGCTTGGAAACATATAAAGCTCAAGTCTTGCCAACTTTTGAGTATTTCTTTACAAATGCTAGGGGATATAGAGGCCACACCGTAAATTCAAAGAAGAAGCAGTACCGGCCAAGGTTGATGGGCGCTGGCGGCAAGGCCGAGGTTAGTCCTTCGTGGCGCATGCATTGCACTAATACGCCACAAAATATAAGCGAGAATTCAATTTCGTACAAAATGTACGCGTAGAAAGGCACTGTGCGTGATAAGTGTGTAATGATCATCAATGTGTAATGATTTCGCAAGCTTCAAGCAAGTTTTTAGCCGAAACCAAACAAAAAAAATTTTAAACGATTCCGCGCTTTTTTGAAAAACTGATTTCATTAAACACGAAAATTTTTGAGAAGCCTGAATGAGAGCCCGCGAAATACAAAAAATTGTCATGCTACTAAGAGCGTGGCATTTTTTCCCCTTTTATACGACTGTATAAGGCCTTACTCGCGGTCATGTACGACAGTGTATGGCCTCATGTAGACCATCGTACGGCATTACATGACCTTATTCGGGGCAGAATATTGCATGAAGTGGACCCTTAGATTACATTATATTACCTTATATACAGTCATGTATGAAAACATTTGGTCTCACAAGTAAGCCTATATGTCCATACATGCCAGTATACCAAAAAATATAAAGGTAATTCATGGCATTCCAGTCAGGGCGCCCATAGCGGGCCATAGAGCGGCGAACGTCGTTATCAGGAAGCGTATGGGACCTTTATAATCGCGTTTTTTTAAGATTGCGTATTGCACCGCTCTCTATACAACAGACTAAAGATGTTTAGCAAAAAAAAAAAAACCTTTAGTTATGATAATTTTATAGTATATTTAGTAAATTAGTCGGTAACTTTTTTTTGTATGCATTGTTTATTAAAATGAGCGACTGCAGCCGACCTTTCGACATTGAGGTTTATGGCAAGCAATCCGGTGAAGCCCAGGAGCGATGCAAGGTACAGCTGCATGTTATCAAATGCCGCTATTGTCTACCTTATGCAGTTTCTTGGTTTGCCTGCGGGCTCGTCATCCCTGCTGCCTTCGGCGATTAACGCCTCCTTCCTTTCCCTGATGGCTTCAACGATTTCATCTGTGGTCATTTATAAACAGGCCATATTCTATATATTCTGTCAGACATAGCAGATGCTTCTCGAAGACAAAGTTTGTGTGGAACGTTTAGAAAAGAATGGTGTAAACGATGAACGCATGACATTACATATACTATACGTATTTATAGCATCGCAAGAAAATGAATGCAGGTGTACTTTGCAAAGTACACTGGGCCTATGTGTGTACTAGAGGGGTGTGCGTGTTCTCGAAGCACACACGATAGTTTTAACTGTATTATGACAAAATATTTTTGCTGACCAACTACCAGAACTTCAGAGAGCGTTGCTGGTAAAAATGTATTAAGTAATAAATCAACATTTCTATTATTTCTTCGGGTTCCGCTCTTGCTGCGGACAAAGATGAGGAAACTCTTATCTTCTCAGTCAATGAAATAACGAGCAGTTACAGTAAATTAAGATAAATAAGAAATATTTAGATATTAGGTTCACATAGTTTAAAAATGTTGATACTTTATGCAGGATTTTATTACAAATTGCATAATAGGTGGGAGGAAACAGAAAAGTACAAAGCCGATATATATTCCTCAGCCAATTCACATGAGTTATGCAATGAAAATAGGGCAACCCACATTTAGGAAACAGACATAGACCCAATATCTTGAAATGTCAGTAATTTCTAACGAAAACATCGCCGAGCAAATCATATAACAGGATTCCAATGCAAGAACCGACTGTCATTGAAGGAGATGCCATCAGTTTGTTGAATTCTTGAATGCCTGCATTCTTCGTAAAATATCAAGTGTAGTTCTATGTGAATAATGTAGTTTAATGACTCGCGCCCTCGAAAGCAACACTAAAATTCATTCCCCTTGCATGATGAAGTCATACAATGGGAATTACAGGTTCAATAATATAAACACGTCCCAGCGAATAATATTTTCCACTAAAATGCTAATTTTGCTACCAGAAGGTTATGCGGGCTTGCGCAAAGTTTCGTTTGACACTTCCCTGCAATACATATTGTTTCTCGAAGCTCCAAAATATAGCATGTACTTTTGGTGACATACATCAGGTTTTGCTCCCACGAAGGCCCAGCGTACCTTATAATGTACACTATCGTAGCATTTCAAAGAACAAAGCGCCAGTCATGGATCTTTCTCATGTATTTCCAGTGTGAAAATATCTGATACAACAAATCAACAAAATGTAACTCGTAGATTTTTTTCGGGCCTTAATGGGTTAAGTGATCAGCGAACGGACGACGACGCGCTACTCTGGTGTCACTTCTCAGCCGCCATAGACAGACCTCCGATCATGCACCGGTTTGTTCCCAATTACGGTATTGGCGGACGCGCTTACCGTACAATTTAATGATGAAGTCATCGGCTGACGGACAACGACGCGCTACTCTGGTGTCACTTCTCAGCCGCCCCAGACAGACCTCCGATCATGCACCGGTTTGTTCCCAATTACGGTATTGGCGGACGCGCTTACCGTACAATTTAATGATGAAGTCATCGGCGGACGGACGACGGAACGATGCTCTGGCGTGGCACTTAGCCGCTCCAGACAGACCTCCGGTCATGCACTGGTTCGTTTCCAATTATGGTATCGGCAGACGTGCTAACCGCCCACCTTACCGATTAGGTGATCGGTGAATGGACGACGGCACGCTACTCTGGCGCGACCTCTTCCGACTGATTCGTGAGACCAGTGAGTTGTGTACCAATTTTTACATTCACAACCGTCTTCTTTGTGGACTGTCCTTGAAAATTATCGTTTTTCCCATGGTCATTTTCGGTGTGGACTGTACCTCCAACTTTCGTTTGTGGGGACCATGGACCTTATATCGTATGTCTAGTTCTATTAGTAAGATTTGACAGCTCTGGTTTCACGTATCTCGTCACGTCACTCCCATGAATTGTTGACCTCTGCTTTGTTGCCATTTTCTGTTAAATTGCAATGAACTTTTCTTTTTCAACGAAGTCCAGGATGGTTCACAAAAGATTCGCTTTAAAAGAGTCCACCCGATATGCGTGGAATTCTCGGAAAGATCTTCCTTGCTTAAATATTTTCTAAGTCATCGCATCTTTTCAGCAAAATCTAGAACTCAATTGGAATAAAGGCTTTCTGCCAGTTTAGCTTATTTGTACTTACATGCCATTCTTGGTGTAAGCTTGCACAAAGTCATAACTATTTTGCTTCATATTGAGATTGAGCTTTTGTGAATAGACGCATTTTTGATCCTCTTTCTCGTACGTGCGTTTAATCAACCAAATTGGCTCACTGGTGTTGAGTGCCTAAGACAGAAATGAAAAGCAAAATAGTCTAAGCTATACAGGGAGCATTCCAAGCAAACACAGAATTGCAAGAAAGCGCACCACAAAAAATTAAATGATTAAATGATGAAATAGATACGTTGAAATATAGGATTACGTCTTGCGACTTTTTATAGGTGGAAACAGGTTTGAGCATCGGGTTTTAAGTGTACACGGTAACAGAAGGCATAATTAAGTGGCGTACTGCAAGAATTCCACGCCCAAAGTTAAAATAAATTTGGGTAAAGTATTGTCAAAAGAATACATCAGACAAAAAGCACTGAAGGTGTATCATTGGTGTGCATTAGGACTACGCTGCCGGCTACCGGTGGTGCCGCCAGCAAAATTACAGAGGGAAAGTATACAGCATGGTGTGGAGAGCATCACTGGTGGAAGTGTTTTGTAGAAAAATATAATGCGTTAATATAATAGCAAATACGTAGTAATAGTAATGCGTAAATATAAAGCTGATTCCAGCTTGCGCCTGCAAATTTCCTAACTTCATCACCCACCTAGTTTTCTGTCGTCCTCGACAGCGCTTCCCTTCTCTTGGTATCCATTCTGTAACTCTAATGATCCACCGGTTATCTATCCTACGCATTACATGGCCTGCAGAGCTCCAATTTTTTCGTTTATAGTTCATTAGAATATCGGCAATCCCATTTTGCTCCCTGACCCACACCTCTCTCTTCCTGTCTCTTAACGTTAGGCCTAACAATTTTCCGTTCCATCGCTCTTTGTGCGGTCCTTAACTTGTTCTCGAGCTTCTCTGTCGGCCTCCAAGTTTATGCCTCATATGTTAGTACCGGTAGAACGCAATGATTGTACACTTCTCGTTTCAACAACAGTTGCCAGTCAGGATTTGGCAATGCCTGCCGTATGCGCTCCAACCCAATTTTATTCTGTAAATTTCTTTCTCATGAGTAGGGACGCCTGTGAGTAATTGACCGAGATTAACGTACTCCTTAACAGACTCTAGAGGCTGGCTGGCGATCCTGAATTCTTGTTCTCTTGCCAAGCTATTTACCATTATCGTTGTCTTCTCTATGTTAATCTTCAACCCCACTCTTACACTTTCTCGGTTAAGGTCCTCAATCATTAGCTGTATTTCGCCGCTATTGTTGCTGAATAGGACAATGTGCTCTGCAAACCGAAGCTTGTTGAGATATTCGCCATTGATCCTTACTCCTAAGCCGTCCCAGTCTAAGAGCTGGAATACTTTTCTTAGCTTTCACCTATGCCTCCTGTACTCCTTGATTTCGCAGTGCCTTTACGACGGCAGGTATATCTACTGATGTAGTAAGAAACTACTATATGGCAACCTGGAAGAAGCCAACGGAAGCCACGAAGAAGTGAATGCGCGAGCTCGTGACGAACGTGCATGGGAGCTCGGGCCTTCGGAACGAAAACGGCTGAGCTAGCGCTGCCAGGCTAGCCAGGGCGTGTACGGGTTCGACCTGAGGCACAACACGGACCGAGCCGGTGCTACCAGACCAGCCGGGACGAGACTGGCGTGTCCCACGGTGAACCTGTGTTCCGGCCAGAGCTGAGATGCAGACCAGGCTGAACGGTTCGGTGCTGTTCCTGCGGTGAACGAGCGTTCGAACCCAGCGCTACCAGATGGCCTTGGGCGAGAGTGCGAAGTTCGGGCAAGCCACGTGAGAGGGTCCGGCACAACCGCCTGCTGGGGTCGTGGTCACGGTGCCGCGTTGCTGGCCGCGTGGGCCTGCCGTGCTGTCGCGCGAGCAGTTCACCTTCTCGTGCGCTGGCCGCCTGTACGAGTTCTTCGTACAAACAACGCTGCGTCTGCAAGCGCCGACGCCCCCCGCCATCATCATCAGTATTGTGAGTGACCATCTTACGAAATGGCCGAAGGACACGCACTGTGATAGCTCGCGTTAGTCGTGGACTGCGTGGACACTAGATAGACATTGTACAGTATCTTGTAGCTCTTGCTAAGTGTAATTGTTTCCGTCTGTCGTTGATAAATGTTTGTCCTGTCTATGACTTTGCTTCCTGTATCTCAGTCCCTGGGCCCACGAACCACCACAACTGAATCAAATACTTTTTCATAAGCTATGAAATCCACAGAGAGGTTGTTTGTACTCTGCAGATTTCTCTGTTACCTGATTGATGACATGGATATGACCCATCGTAGAATATCCCTTCCTGAAGCCAGCCTGCTCTCTTTGTTGGCTGAAGTCAAGTGATGCCCTTATTCTATTTCAAATTATTTTGGTGAATCTTTTATAAAACACTGAAAGCAAGCTAATGGATCTATAATTCTTCTATTCTTTACCTTCTCCTTTCTTATGGATTAGTATAATGTTGGCGTTCCTCCAGCTCTCTGGTACACTTGAAGTTGTGAGGCATTGCCTATAAAGGGCCGCAAGATTTTCAAGGATATCTCCTCCACCCTTGACTAAATCTACCGTTATTTCATCTTTTCCGGCAGCTTTTCTCCTGGTCATGTCTTTCAATGCCCGTATAACTTCATCAGTAATTATAGAAGGAACCTCTGTATCGTGGTCATCACTACTTCGAATGAAAGTAGCTTGGCTGCTCTGGCCACTGTACAGATCAGGATAGAATTCTTCCGCTGCTTTTACTGTCATCAAAATTGCTGATGATATTACCCTGCTTATCTTTCACTGCATACATTTCAACTTGTCCTATGCCAAGTTTTCTTATCACTGATTTCATGCGGCGTCCATATTATACTGCTTCCTCAATCTTTTCCACGTTAAAATTTTGGATATTCCTTACTTTCTTCTTGTTGATAAGTTTCGACAGTTCAGCGAATTCTATCTCTCGAGTTTGACACTTTCATGTTTTGCCGTTTCTTTATTAGGTCCTTCGTTACTTGGGAAAGATTACCTACTTGTTGCCTTGGTGCGTTCCTTCCCACTTCTATTGCTTCTTCTGAGATCAGCCCAGTTAGTTACATTCATTACCTCTATGTTGCCTTCATCTTCCTGTTCTAAAGCTGCATATTTGTTTGCGAGCACCAGCCTGAATTGGTCTGCTTTTACCCTTACTGCGTCTAGGTTGGCCTGTTTCTTCTTGACCATTTTTATTCTTTCTCTCTTCAAATTGAGAGGAATCCTAGACCTCACTAACCTATTTTCACTGCACTTTATCCTACCAAAGACTTCTACATCCTCACGATGCCGGGATCGGCAGAGAGTATGAAATCTTTTTTCCTTCCTTGTGTCTCCATAAAGGCTTTTCCAGGTCCACTTCCTGTTGCGGCGCTTCCTGAAGAAGGTATTCATTACTCGGAGCCTATTCGTTTCCGCGAATTCTACCAACATATCTCCTCTAGATGTTCCCAGAATCGATGCCGTAGTTGCCAATTGCTTGCTCACTGCAGCCTGCTTTTTCCCCACTTTTGCATACAGTATACTGAGTTTGCATACAGTATACTGAGTTTGCACCTTCCTCATCGCTAATTCAACATCTTCATAAAACTGTTCTATTTCTGCATCATCTTGACTGGAGGTTGGGGTGTTGGCTTGTACTATCTTCATTCTATGCCTCCTACTAAGCTTTATGACGACGACTGCTACCCTCTCATTAATGCTGTTGAATTCATCAGTGTTTTCCGCTATATACTTATGGACTAGAAATACTACCCCGAATACTCTCTTATCTGGAAGACCTCTGTAGCGGAGGACGTCGCCGTTAGTCAGTACTGTATAAGCCTCACCAGTTTTTCTAACCTCACTAAAGCCAATAATATCCCAGGCAATACCTGATAATTCTTCAAATAGCCCTGCTAAACTATCCTCACTTGATAGGGTTCGAGTGTTGAAGGTTGCCAGGTTCAGTTACCAGTGGCGGCCTGTCTAGACCCAGAGGTTCTTGGCACCCTCTGCCGCGTCGCCGGTCTGACGGCCGCCTTGGTCAGGTGCTCTGCAGCCACTAGGGACTGAGATCCATGAGTAAATTGTAGGAGTCATGAGGGAGATGCATGGTGGTCGAATACTGCACCAGGGAAGTCAGTTCCTGTTCTGGTGAGAGAGTGACTTTGTTGAAGCCTAGTAGGCCTTCCTAATTTGGTTGCACCTTGAGTAGTATAGCCCCACTAGCTCTCGGCAATACTTTTTTTTCTTATTGCCGGTTCAGGCGCCACTCCATGCCTGAAAATGTAGTGGACTGGAGTGAAAAAAGCGAACAGAACGCTGCACGTCTATGGATACAACACCGAAATCCTCCAACTTAACTGCAGAATGACCCTAAATCATTGAGAATTGAAATGGCATATGTTCGTACTCTGCGTCCGTTATTAACGCCAGTAATAGTGCCACTAAGAGCCTCGTTGACTTCACAGATGTACTATCAGACTCGGTTTCATTTTGCGGTCAAAACTTTTGCGGGCGACTCACGCATTTAAGAAACGAAAAAAAAAAACTTCCGCAAATTACGCGTTCAAGACTACAAGAAGTTTTGTGCTTATTTGTAAGTACTTCCACGTACTAAATGAGACTAAAATGCTGCCGTCATCTAAATACACGTGCGAGACACGCACAGCCTTAGACATACCCTTACATAATAGGTCGAAGACAAACGTACTGCTTCACAAACTCTAGCAATTGATTTGCGATCATGAATTCTCGTTCTCTTGCCAGGCTTTTAAACATTGCCTTTCTCTTCTGCATCATAATTCAACCCTAATCTAACACTCTCTCGGCCACTGTCCTTGATCATTTCTTGCGATTCATCCCAAGTGTTGCTACACACACACAAACACACACACACACACACACACACACACACACACACATATATATATATATATATATATATATATATTGCAACTGACGATGACCAGCTCCAGAGGTAGGACGTGTGTCGAATGACCTCAGGAACTACACTTTGCAATGTGTTGAACGCGGTTTGAATATTGAATCAGGGACCTCAAAGAGGTGAGACGTAATGCCGACGCATTTTTCTCGGCACTGAATGTCCCCACATTTGTCTCGGTAATCGGCACTGAATGTTTATTGCAATATCAATTAGGCGGATAATCAAGCCGCAAAAACATCATCATTGCCCCGCCACTGTCGGTCTACCGCTTTCGAAAACGCATGCGTGGGTAGCGCACCTATGTTAGGAGGTAACACCAAAGGGAAAACGAAGTAGCTCCTTTTCAATACTTACGTTAGTTTTATACTAGAGTATGTCTGCACGCTATCGAACCCTTCGAGAAAGCTCGATGCTGGCAAGCTTGAAAAAGTGCAAAACGTAGGTATAGGATTCGTCTTTGGAAATTTCATGTGTAAATTTAGTGTATCAGTGTATCAAGCCCTTTGTTGAAGACCGAAGGAAGACATTAATACATTTTTTTATTCTACTTGAAAACAAATAGAGACCTAATTAGGTCTCTTCTAAGTCCACATTACGTATTTCAGCATGTACATCTTCAGTAAACTGTGAGAACTTAACTGCGAAACAGCTTTTTTCCCTTTCAAAACGTCCTTTTTCCGTGGGTCATAAGAAAATGAAATAAACTACCATATGTTGTTTCTATGGTATGGTGTGCCCGTGTGGTGTGGTACAGGGTAGCTTGCTCTGTACGAATAGACAAAAGGGTTGATGAAGGGTGAGGTGCGTCACGTGCAGGAGCGCGAAGGGCGGGTAAATGTTGGTCTGCTGTTGCCTCCGGCCGGGACTTCTGGTCTAATGAGGGAGGGGTGTGGTAGCGGCATCGTTTTTCTCGAAATTCTTTACCTTTGTAGAACTTCGTGATAACTGCACAGTGATTGTGAACAGGGGTAGTCTGCCATTTGCTGCAGTGGTCGATTGCAGCGACCTCCGGTTATTGTGGATGCATGGTGGTTTTCGCTTCCGGCTTCTTGTCCCGGTATTCAGAGTATCAGATCGTTGTAGTTTTCCCGGTATTTCGGTAAATGCAGGCGGACTGGGTGTTTTACCGCAGGGACGGAGGAGTAAACGTGCGTGGCGTGCATGGTACAGCCACCTGATGGCGCAGAGCTGAGTCAGACAAACACAGAGCTAATATTGCAGTAACCAAGTGTATTCTAATTCGATGCTAGTGTGACGTCTCGGCAGTGGCACAATGGTGTTGGTGCCGAATATTTACACCATCAGAAAGTGAAATACACTTGGTTACTGCAATAAGAGCTGTTTGTCAGACACAAGGTGGCTACACCATGCAGGCCTCTCACGTTTACACCTCTGCCCCCCCCCCCCCCCCCCCCCCGGTAAAGCGCCCAGTCTGCCAGCGTTTACCGGAATACCGCACACTAAAACTCTCCTGTCATGCTGGGTATTGCATTGACGCGGTTGAGGATATCGCATGATCATTTATGCAGAGGGCCGTTCGCGTGTACTTGGCATGTCGAATGTCAATGTGTGAGAATGTGCATTTCCTCCTTCGCTCTCAGTTCCCAGATGGCGAGAGCAGCCGCCGCCTCTTCTGCTGTGGCGATATTAGAGAGTTATATCTGAGCGGGTTTACGGGCCAGCGGCCGAGCGGAGACGCCACTGCGCATGTGCGGTACGTTGGGGCGGCCATCCTGTTTACAGAGTGGGCCGCTCGCTCGCTCGTCTCATTTCCCTAGCAGAGCGCGCCCCGCGGACCAGCGTTTTTGAGAAACAAACATGGCGACCACTCCTGGCACGAGCAGCAGTGGCATGTCGTCGGTGTCATGTTCAAACGCGGCGCTGGCTCGTCTGCAGGCAAAAAATAAAGGGCCCTGCGCCACTTTTTATTCAAGTGTAGAAAGGCAATATAAATGAAAATAGGCTATTTCCGAAATACTTTTCCTCAAAAAAAGTACTTCGATGCGTTCAGCAAAGCGGAGTTATTGGAAATGAAACACGGCCTCTGCTGTCCTCCCGTTCCTTCTTGAATACCTTGGACTTCGATGGGTACGGCGGAGTGGGGCGCGGCCACAACGCTCCGGCTTCTAAATGTCACCGTGGCGCGCAGTTCAAATTTCATTTTGGATGTTAGCGTAGGCGCCAGGACTTCCGATTTCGATACCTACAACGCGCTGAGCATGAGCCAGACGCTGTTGTCCTCAGCGAGCCTCAGTGCGCCCAGCGAGTGGACTCGTGGCAGCACCCCGCGGCGGCCGCGGTATCTACGCTACGTAGCCGACCGCAGCTATCAATAGCAGCCGCTTATGTGAATCCGCTTTATTACGAAATAAAGCGTGCAGAAAAAAAAGTGAGGAACATGTTCCTGTTGAAAAGAGAGCGTTTGAGAGAAAGGACATTTCGCGCTTCACTTGTGAGCTCAATGCACCGCGTACGACAGCAAAACTTGACTGAGATGTTCACAGCGGCGTATGCTACCCGCGGACTAAGTTATTTCACCAAGCCCGAGGAGTGGTTAAGAGCCCCTTTAACGCAAAGACGTATTTTTATTCAATTCATAGTAACTCCAAACTTGTTCCACAGATGGCGGAGCAAAGCGACCACTCGACCGACATTAACTTCGCCCTTGTTCGACAGGTGGCGCAGCAAACCGCTCGACCGAACGAGGGATCGCTGAGCTAAAAGTACTTCATGCGGTGCTCCGCTGCAGTCTCGTAAACCGCTCGTACCGATGGCCCACAAAGCCCCTCAGCTATAACTCTTTATGGTGCGCACGAACGGAGGTGGCTGCGTTCGCATGTGGCGGTGTCCTACCAAGACAATTAGTATGCCCTCCGCATTCGGGAAGGTGGGCACCACTCTCCGACGAGCTATGCAGAATCGGCCGTATTCTCTTTCGATCGTTTTGTCATGTGTTTTCCTCCTGCTCGAGTGATACTCCCGTGTCAATTTACGCGGAAGTGAGGCTGCCGCATATGCCTATCTAGAGACTTGCGGAATTCTTCGTCACTGTTTTTTTTTCTCTTCTTTCCTTTCCATCTGTGCTCAAGGTATTCGCGCCTACCAATACCGTGCTGTCCGTTAAGCAGGATCGAATGTAACTGCATATTATTTGCCCTCAATTGAGTTGCAACAATTTCTTTATGATGACCTCATGCGCTACGTAGCAGTCTTGCGCTTCTTGTCCAGTACTTCTCGCTTTAATTGGAGCAGTGCGTCTTCAGAATACAAATATAGTTTGAAGCTGTACATTGAGTCAGGAAAAAGAGCCGTGTCATCCACGTGGGCTTTCAGACAATTTTTGACGTTTTTTCAAGCCGTTGGCCTACACACTACTTTGCGGATATGGGTCGTGTGTTGGGTGAGGCCGCGAGGGTTGCTGGTTTTGGTAATATCTGCGTGTGCTTCCATTCTTGGGCTCTGGTCTCGCTTCCCTAATGCAATTAAGGAAAGACGTTAGGGCTTCTTCAAAGTCATCGTCAAGGTTTCGGAGGACATGTTTGTGAGCGCGTCTGGTCCTGGTGCCGTGTTTCGACTTCGGGAGTAAAGTGCCCTCCAATCTTGTGGCGTTTAGAAGGGGGGACCTAATTTCATTTGGTTTTGCAGTCTAGTTTGGAATGAATGTTTATATCCTTGTGTGGTCGCCGATGTATTTTGTCTCTAGATCGTGCAGGATTTCTTCGTTGGACCCCGAGGTGATTGAGCAGCATGTGTGTAATTGTGTGCATGTTTTGTTGTTTTGCAGATTCTAGTATGCGTTTGGGTATCGCCCCCGTCTTTGACGTACTGAGCATTCCGATTTAGATGGCAACCGTTTGTTTATGCATCATGTATCATCATCATCAGCCTATATTTATGCCCACTGCAGGACGAAGGCCTCTCCCTGCGATCTCCAATTACCCTTGTCTTGCGCTAGCGTATTCCAACTTGCTCCTGCGAATTTCCTAACTTCATCATACCACCTGGTTTTCTGCCGTCCTCGACTGCGCTTGCCTTCTCTTGGTATCCATTCTGTAACCCTAATGGTCCACCGGTTATCCATTCTACGCTCAACATGGCCTGCCCAGCTCCATTTCTTCCACTTAATGTCAACTAGAATATCGGCTATCCCCGTTTGCTCTCTGATCCACACCGCTCTCTTCTTTTTTCTTAACGTGAGGCCTAACATTTTACTGCGTAAGCTGTTATGGGCTCATTCTAATAGCCGTTTCGGTTCGCGATGGTGTCCGCTGCCGCCGCCTCCGCCGACGGCATCCGGTGATCGTAACCGCTATCGCTGTATAGGCGGAAAAAGTACCCGGTTCCCCCCGGGATCGAACACGCGCCCGCTGCGTAGGAGCTAGATACTCTACCACTGAGCCACGCAAACGCTTGTTATCGGGCACCGGAAAAATGCACTTTCATAAACGCAGGCGCAGGTGATCCGAGTCTCCGCTAATACGGTGGTGCCATCTAGTTAAGGCACCTGCAAACGCAGCGTGCGCATGCGCAGATGAGGAGATGCCATTCAGACGAGGCGCGCAATAAAAAAAACGCGATCCCCAGCCTCCGCCAGTATTTTGGCGCCATCTAGTTAAGGTGCCTGCAAACGTCACAGGCCTGTGCGGCCAGGCATCATCAGGCTCAGCAGACTGCTGTGCAAAGAGCAATACAAGCCGCAACTCGCCGTCGACGCCGGGCTGGCAGTTCAGATCGTTCTCGTCAAAACGAGGCGGAGAGACTTTGTCGCGAAGACCCTAGTGGTGCCGAAATTGGAGCTACTCTTGAGCCGCTCCACCAGCTTACACTGTGACTGTGCTGCGTGTGCCGAGCAGGCCTGTGACTTTTTTTCGTTCCATCGCTCTTTGTGAGGTCCTAATCTTGTTCTTGAAATTCTTAGTTAACCTCCAAGTTTCTGCGCCATCTGTTAGCACCGGTAAAATGCAATGATTGTACACTTTAATTT
Source organism: Dermacentor silvarum (assembly GCF_013339745.2). NCBI lineage: Eukaryota > Metazoa > Arthropoda > Arachnida > Ixodida > Ixodidae > Dermacentor > Dermacentor silvarum. The sequence goes on from NC_051161.1 coordinate 95,104,753, forward strand.
TCAGCCACAGTGGTAAGCTCCCAGTCATGATTTGGTAATGTCAGCTGCATGCACACCAGCCTAATTTTATTCTTCTGTAGGCAAAATTAATAAGCCCCTTATTGGTGCTTATTAACAGTATCAGAATTTCTCTAATGATTATAATCCCTTATCGCTTTTTAGCACCTTATCCATCAGCGTCGAACCATTATCCACCATGATAAGACATATCTAAGCCCTCATCACTCCTTATCATCCTTATGAAATAATTGACTGCTCATTGAGCACCATCAGCGTTTTTCCTTTCGAATTTATTCTGTGTGATACGTTAACTTCTTTATAGGGATCCGTCTTACGTGACAGACGGATGGACGGGTTTTCACGTTGGGTAGGCATAGAAATGCTTACACATTTGAGTGTACAGCAGTAATGGAAGAGACGGTTGCAGTGTACAAACCGTGATGCTTTTCAGTAAAATATTCCGTATTGTTTGGTAGCTCCACATGTATATACCGTATGTGAAAAGATTACCGAAAATTTCATTTCAGGTAGTTACCAAATAACACCAACAGCAAATGAATAAGCTCAGAAGAAGCTTAGTAAATACCTTGATTAAACATGCACTCTGTGTCAGCACAGAAGTAAAGATTTTGAGCGAAACTAATTGTTAAAAATATGTAGAAACGACGATCTTACTTTGTACAGTTCTCCTAAAGTTCCATGGCCTGTGGTCTGTGCTTGAGGGTAACCACGCACAAATGTGCAACCAAAAGCATAAAACATTGCTGTAATCAGAAGTATCTCCATCGTTTTTACGAAACAAAGCGCGACTGCAAGACTGAGGTTTATGAAGTTACCACGCCAATGTATCAATGGCTCTATATATAACTGAAAATAGGTGGGCTTCGTGGCGAAGTCGCACTTATGGAGGTTTCTCCTAAACAGACGTCACAAAATTCCAATTGTAAAGGTTACATTTAGTAACGCGTTTATTAAGTGCCCTTAATAGTTGTCAACGTAAGTCGCTGACATTTCTTTCACCACATCATCCTTGACTTGGAAAAAAGCAGCCGTGGCACGTGCAGTAAAATATCATGGTGCCCAACATCTTTCTGTGCAAAGCGTTTACTTTATGTCGAACGTTAAGAGGAGGATCTTCTTCTGGGGTTCTTGGAGGCCGATGAGTGAAGAGCGTCAATTTTCTTTTAATTCTAAATGGAACGTACCGGTAGAAGTAATTGCCAGATATTTGAACGATTATTTGGAAAAACGCTTCCACCAAATATACTAATGTGACACGTTGAAATAAGAAGTAATATGGTAACAAACAATAATATAATTTGTGGAACAACCAATCGCACGATGGCTGTCGATGGTAACGCGTTACCATTGACTCAATGTAGCGATACAACGTATCGCATCCGTTGAAATGACTTACGTACAGGTATGATGCGTGTACTGCAGCGGGACGCCTCTTTTGAATTTCCCTAAGAACACTCGGCGCCATTTAGCACCGTTACCGCGAAGCTCTGGGTGGTATTCAAAATGCATTGCACACCGGTACGAGCGAACGCTGAGAAATGCGTCATGCAGAAACCGGGCTCCTCTGTCGGGCTTATTTCTCGACATGCAGCGCCATCTAGTGGCGCTGCTGCGAAGTCTTACGTGGGTCTCCGAGAAAAAAAATCGTGGCGCCCCGATGCCTGCGTACGCTGAGAATTGTTCCGTCACTTTCGCGACACTCAGTGGCACATACTCCGTGACCCAAATGGGCGAGAAGTTCGTTAAAGAGCGGCACATACCTAGTACATTCATGGTTCCGCTCGCTAAAGACTTGCCTTCACATGCAATCATGAAAAACGAAACCTATGTAGTGCATTTGTGGACAGCTTGAGGAAACTTTCTGATGTTTGTTCGATTCCGCTCAGCAACGGAGAAATTTGAGGGTTCCTTTTCCACATTGTAGAACGGCGCATTCCCGGCAGCACATACTTAGCTACCTAACTTGGCACCAAATAAGTTCATTGGAGAGCAGCACACACCTACTGACACATGCTCAGTTACCCAAGACAGCATCAAAGAATTTGACTGGAGGCGAGCTAAGAGCGACTGGCACATACCCTACAGGACAGCGTCAAATAGTTTCTTTCAACTGCGGTAGGATTATCCTCCCCCTCACAAAAAGCTCAGCACTGAAGAGGCAATAGCCCTCAGACTTATCCAAACAAACACATTCCCAAACGTACACAGATACAGCAAAATATACCCACAAACATATCGCGGCATCTGCCCCTGGTGCGGCGACACACGTCCTAGGCTCTTTCACATCTCGTGGGGGTTCGGGGGCAAACCTGAACATTTAAAGACGCCTAACACGTCATTTGAGCGGTGGGAGGTACAGCTGACCGGCGATACCCTGGCGGGACAAGAAGCTCTCGTCCAGCAAATACGTCGAGCAGCCATGGCCAGTGGAGTCCTGGAATGAGGACACAATCCACTCGTCCTCAAGATCAACTCGATGGTCTAAATAAACGTTTTTCTCTCTCTCTCAACTGCGGTGCCTACCCAGTCCCGCATCTACAGGGAAACATGTCAGCGTGAAAGAGATTTGTTGAAGAGAGGCACGTATGTACACATTGGCACATAATCAGTGGCCCAAGTTGGTCCGATGGTTGTTTTCTGTTCCTGTTACCTGTTGCGAAAGTCCGATGTCCGATCAGCCACGAAGGATGCATGTATGGTGCCGTGCCAGGTGCCGAGAGGAGGAGATATCCAGGGAGTTTAGAAAAACTGTTTTATATACAAAATGTACATTGTTTTACAATAAGGGCTCCATGATATTGGAGTCGTCTACGTGCTAACATCTTTGCATGTAGTAGCGTTTACATCTCCGAGCGTTCTACATGGTCGAGCGTCTCTACATGGTCAAGCGTCCCTCACAACACTCAAGTCCCCTGTTTTATCCCTTTCGTTTTCCTCTTTCACTCGACGAGGGAATACACTGTAGTTCTTTTAGCGAATGACAGTCTTTGGTCAGGTAGCCATATCGCGCACGTGATGTGTCGTCGTTTCCCGCCGGGCTCCGCCTCCAATCTTGCTAGGTCGCCCCCGAACACAGGAAGCCGTTGACACCTTGGGAACCGAACGTTGATGTCGTTCCTCTGGGATTGCCAGACACTGGCCCCTTTCAAGATTCGCCTCTCCATAGCGGTCAGTTCGCGGAACCAGGGAGGGCGGTGGCTGTCTCGAAAGGGCGCCCGGTTACCTCGCAGTCGGCGCCGGGCTTCGTCGTGGTTCGGTTGGCGCCGGTAATTCACGGAACCGCACCCAAGGGCGACGCTGCCGTTTAGCGACGCATGAGGTAGCCTGGAGACCAACTGCTAATCCCTCAGTCCCAGGTGACAATTCTCGACCGCGAGAAAGGGGCGCCAGGTTGGCGCGTCTGAGTCGGCGCCAGCCTCTTTTGTCCCGAAGGACCGCCAGACACAACATACCTCAGCACTGGAGCGTGATGCAATAACCATTCGACCATGAACTACCCTGTGACTCAGGTAGGCAGGAAAAGGGATACAACAATAGATAACTCATGGCCCTCAGTCCCCAGCGGATGCGGAGCACCTGAATAAGGCGGCGGTCAGACCTGCGACTCGGCAGAGGGTGCTAAGAATCTCTGGGTCCGGACAGGCCGCCACTGGAAACTGAACCTGGCAACGTTCGACCCTATTGAGTGAGGCTAGATTAGCAGGGTTGTTTGAAGAATTATCAGGCATTGCCTGGTATAATATTGGCCTTAGTGAGGTTAGAAGAACTGGTGAGGCTTATACAGAGCTGACTAACGACCACGTCCTCTGCTACAGAGGTCATATAGATAAGAGTGAACTCGGAGTAGGATTTCTAGTCCATAAGGACATAGCGGGCAACATTGATGAAATTCTACAGCATTAATGAGAGGGTAGCAGTCGTAGTAAAGAAGCTCAATAGGAGGTATAGAATGAAGGCCGTACACGCCAACACCCCCATCTCCACTCACAATGATGAAAAAATAGAACAGTTTTATGAAGACGTTGAATTAGCAAAGAGAAAGGTGCAAACACACTATACTGTAGTCATGGGCGACTTCAATACAAAAGTGGGGAAAAAGCAGGGAAATAGCAGACTGGTGAGCAAGCCATTGGCAACTACGTAATCGATTCTAGGAACACTAAAGAGAGATATTGGTAGAATTCGCTGAAAGGAGAGACAAGGAATGAAGTAGATTTCATGCTCTCTGCCGATCCGAGCATAGTGCAGGATGTAGAAGTGTTAGGTAGGGTAAAGTGCAGTGACCATAGGTTAGTGGGTCTAGGATTTCTCTCAATTTGAAGAGAGAAAGAGTAAAATTAGTCAAGAAGAAACAGGGCCACCCTAGACTGAGAAAGCTAGAGGGCCTCTGCACTGACGACTCTACGCTGACGACCTCACCCTTTGGGTTGACAGAGGGGAGAGTCATGGCCAAATAGAGGACGCCCTGCAAATGTCAATCTGGGAAACGTTAAGCTTTCTCAGACTCATAGGGGCTAAAATGCTCGCCGGAAAAATCGGAGATGCTAATCATGAGCTTTTAGTGGGTCAATATCCAGCTCCTGGTCAACAACACCCTGGTCTAAAGGGTGGACGCGGTCAGGATACTGGGTATGTGGATGCTACAAAATGGGAAAAACACCGATTTAACAATAAACAGACTAGAAGCCACGACCAACCGAACTTGCCGGCTTCTCAAAAGGATAGCGAACAAAAGCGCGGGGATGAAGGAGGCGAACCTACTCAGGCTTGTCCACTCTTTCATCATTTGCCGAATCACCTACGCTATTTCATACTTAAAGACAACTAAAGCAGAGAGGAACAAGGTAGGCGTCCACATCAGGAAGGGCGTGAAAACCGCCCTAGGCTTACCAGCGTGCACATCAGCCGAGACGATCCTCAACCTAGGAATGTCAAACATCCTAGAGGAAATGTGCGAGGCGAAACTCGCGGCACATTATGTCAGACTAACTGGCAGCAAAACGGGCAGATCCATCCTTAGTAAACTGGGCTACCAGAACCCAAAATTGTGAGAGAGGATAACCGCCATCACCAAAGAAATTCCTAACAGGTTAAGAATACCCCCATCCCAAGAAACATGCACAACGAGGAACGCCGGAGTAGCAGAGTCCAAAGACTCTAAAGCTCACCTCCTCCAAAAACAAGGGGTAGTGTACACCGATGCGGCAGAGTACCCAGAAGGGCACTACGATGCAGTAGTAGTGAGCGACAAAGGCCAGCTAATCTCGAGCTGCAGCTTGAGACACTCTTTACTACAGGAGGCAGAGATGACGGTAATTGCCCTGGCAATCACAAGCACATCAACCAGAGTCATCATCACCGATTCTAAAACTGCAATCAAAGCCTATGACACCGTAAGGTGTCATAGACACCTTACCTGAAGCCCGATCACCCCTACTCACTGAAGGGTGCAAATAAATTGCTTTCTCTCTCTCGTACATAGTTGGCGCAGTGCACAGACATTTAAATCAAGCGCAGCCTCTCGGTTGAATTCAACAATAAGCGCAATAGCAGAAGCAACGGTATGCTTTTGATAGATATAAAAAAAGACTAGTCAATGAACGACACTACGAAATACTTTCGCATATAGACAGTTTCGCAATTCTGTGAATGTTTTATTTGCTATATGCGCTGAACAAGAAAGGAATCACAGTAAATGTTCTAATACACCCCATATATGAATGTCCTATCAAGTATAATTGCCTGAAAATTCCTCATGGCTGGTAAATTATTTCTGTAGACACACTGAGGCCATTGAAAGGAAAGCCTTTTTTCGGAGATATTCTTCATTCTCTTCTCTAAAGAACGTTTTAATGACCTTCTTAAAACGCGTTGTGGACAAATCTTATACTTCATCAATGAGATAGCAGTGTACGATTGCAGGGAGTTGATAATTTATTACTTGCTTACGATAATTTGTACGAGAGGGGGGGGGGGATTTGCTTACTTTTCTGCTGGGAAACATATCCGCCAAATGTATTCACTGCATTAGGGAATTGCAAACGACTTTTGCGAATACGTTTGAGCAAACAGAAATCATGCGTATTTTTATTTATTTCTACAATACTGCAGAACACGCACAGGTGCAAGCAGGGTGGGTACAGAAGCATGTGAATTAACACAAGAAAAAACAAAAAGAGAAAAGTAGCACATGTCATTCAGTAGTAGGTACAATCGGGGATGGCATGATGTTCCAGTCATTAATAATTGGTGGAAAAAAGGAATATTTGAACACCTCAGTACGCGCTAAATATGGGTTTAAAGTGTGGTGTTGGTGGTTCCGGGTGTCTAGTTGTTGAGTATTTAATATATATTGATGGCTGAATGATAAATTTATGGCTAATAAGTGCCAAAAGAAAGCCAAGGCGCAATTTTTTTTCTTCGTAAAGCTAGTAATTGTATACCATTTGTTAACATAAGTTTAGGGGGAGAATCATACTGCGAAAATTCAGAAAAACTAAATCAAACTGCTTTTCTCTGTATGTATTGCGATTTTTAATGTTTATTTCAGTATAGGGACCCCAAACTATACATGCATTCTCAAGTAAAGGACGAATAAAAGGATATGTAGCACAAAAGCTTTACATTAGCGGCGGAGCGTTTCTTAGTTTGTGTCGAAGTATACAGACTTTAGGAAAGGCTGATGGGCATACATTACCAATATGAATGTTCCATGATATATTTTGAATAATGCTGACTCACAAGTATTTGTAATTAGTAACCTCTTGCTTAGATTGACGAGCGTAGTCCGTAGATGTGCATTAGTAGATTCTTTCTACGAGTAATTCGTGAGATGACACTTATTTCGTATTCAGGAGCATTCTCCACATATTGCACCAATCTTAAATGTTTAAGTTGTTAAGTTGAAGTCGATCGTTCTGAGAACCTATATTTATGTAGAAAAGACAATCGTCAGCAAATAGTGTGATCTTAATGTTTGAGCCAAACTCAAGAAAGAAAGAAGAAAGAACTGCATTTCCAAGATCATTTATGTACGAAAAATCACCGCATATCCGCGAATTGAATGATGATGAGTGGGCGAAGTACCGGGGGATCATTCGGGTAACCGTGAATTCCCCGTACATTGCCCACTCGAACATGCAAATGACTGACAACACGTCTTTACAGTATATATAATGCTGTTTTATTTGGTCGTATAAGGTATTGAGGTGCGGCCTTCGTTTTCCCGTCATTAAGACTGCCTTGTGATCAGTGCAGCAGCACGGCGACGCCGGCAAGCGGACTCAGAGGCGGCGAGAGCGCGGGAAGTGGTGGCAAAACACCGGAAGCGTTCTCCGGAAGCCAGAAGCCGGAGCTTCGCGCACATATATATATATATATAGTGTTACGGTGAGGAAAACAGACAAGGTGGACGAAGGGGAAGAGGACGAAGTGGCAACAGCCTCTCCGTGTTCTCAGCTGCTGTCTATCTCCTGTAAATACATTCTGTAAATAGGTTATACCCGTGACATTTTGGTGGAGGTGCTGGGTACGCGTCTTCGCCACGAAGCTCCGCAGCGGACGTCTCGCCCAGCCTGGGAGCATGCATTCAGCGGCAGGCACCGCGTCTGCAGCTGCATCGCCGACTACGCAGACCCAGTACGTTGCTCTACCTCAGCCGCAAGACCCCGGCAAGTTCAACGGCCTCAATGGTGTTGACGTAGAAGAGTGGTTGAAGATGTATGAGGGCGTCAGCAAGGTAAACAGGTGGGATCCGACCATAATGCTGGCCAATGTCGTGTTCTATCTCGACGGAACACCGCGAACGTGGTATTGTACACACGAGGAAGAGCTCACCAGCTGGGAGTTGTTTAAAGAGAAGCTGTCCGACGTTTTTGGCAGTCCGACCGGTCGACAGCTAGCCGCCAAGCAACAACTCGCCACGCATGCCCAAACTACTACCGAGTCGTACGTCTCCTACATTCAGAACGTCCTCGCCCTCTGTCATAAAATCGACACGTCAATGCCAGAGGCGGACAAGGTTGGCCACATTATCAAGGGTATCGCGGACGACGCATTCAACCTTCTGGTCTTCAGAAACTTATCGACCGTCGACGCCATCATGAATGAATGCCGCCGTTTCAAGCAGGCGAAGGGCCGCCGTATACATAATCAGTTCACACGGCTTCCATATACTGCAGTGACCTCTTCTTGCACCGACCCAACCGCCCAATCTAGCGTGCCACCACCAAGTGATAACGTGACCCGCATTGTGCGCCGCGAACTAGAAGCAGCGTTTCCTGTCTCGCCTCAACAGACGTCTTGGACCAACACAGCTGAGACGATATCGCTGATACAATCCGTGGTTCGCCAGGAAATTGCTAATATGGGTCTTCCCAGCGCCTGCTCTTTGAGTGGTCCTGGCACCGGCCCTGCACCTATGCCTCGGTCCTATCGCAGTCCACGGTACAGTTCCCGTTATCACTACAGTGCCCGCAATCCCTCGGACTGGCGTACACCTGATGACAGGCCGATCTGTTTCTGCTGCGGCCGAATCGGTCACGTTTCCCGTCACTGCCGTAGGCGTTGGTCGTCCCCGCCTCGGAACACGTTCTGGAATACAAGTTCGCCCCACAGTTCTTCACCCCGTCGCTTCTACGACGCTTCCGACGCCGCTACCTCTCCTCACCGCTATACTCGCTCGCCCTCGCATCAGCGTCGCCAGCCACGTTCGGCCCAGCTTCACCGCTCGCCCTCGCCGACCTACCCAGGACCATCCCAGCCGGAAAACTAGGCAATGCGGCACCTCGGGGTAGTGCTGGAATGTCGAATTCGCCGCAAAATCCTCCTTTGACGCTGTTTACGAAACGTAACCTTCTCGACGTCCACGTTGATGGCACACCCGTCACAGCACTCATATAGATACCGGAGCACAGATATCGATTATGACCAGACGCCTTCGCCGCCATTTGAGGAAAATTGTTACGCCAGCCGTTACTCGGGTCGTACGAATCGCCGACGGCAGCATGGTGGCCGTGGTCGGATTGTGTACTGCACGCGTGAGCATTTCCGGCCGCCATACTGTCGTCCTTTTCACTGTGCTTGACCAATGCCCCCATGACCTCATACTAGGCCTCGACTTCCTCTCTGCCCATTCAGCACTCATCGATTGTTCCTCAAGTACTGTGCGTCTTGACCTGCCTCTGCTGGACGATCCTACAACACCTCAACAAATTCGCCTGAGACCGACTGATTTTGTTCCCGTTCCACCACAGGCCTTGCAATACATCGAAATGGCGCCATCCATGCCAGTTCCCGATGGTGATTACATCTCCGCTCCAATAACTGCCATCGTTCTCAGCCACAACGTTACTGTCCCGCATACAATACTGAGAGTCAAAGACAATCGCACCTATCCCCCTGTGGTGAATTTCGGGCTCACAAAGCAAATTCTGCCTAAAGATATTACCCTGCCTACTATCATTGCTTTAGAAGTTCAATGCGTTGAAACTTCTGCCGTCGACACGTCCTGTGAACGTTTCCGGTGTACCAATTGTACTGACCACGACATTAAGAAAATGATCGCCCCGAGTCTCACGCCTGTGGAGGCTGAACAGCTCTGCAGTTTATTGCTTTCGTTCAAGGATATATGCGGCCTAAACAACCGTCCCTTGGGCGAGACGTCTCTTGCCAAACACCGTATACATACAGGCGATAATCCTCCCATCCATCGGCGACCCTACCGAGTTTCAGCTTCGGAGCACCAAGTCATCAAAACGGAAGTCTACAAGATGCTCGCGAAAGACATCATTGAGCCATCGTCAAGTCCCTGGGCGTCATCTTTTGTGCTAGTAAAGAAGAAGGACGGCGCATGGAGATTCTGCGTCGACTACCGGCACCTCAACCGCATCACGACGAAAGACGTCTACCCACTAGCTCGTAGAGATGACGCTCTTGATTGCCTATACGGGGCACAGTATTTTTCATCCATTGACCTACGGTCCAGATATTGGCAAATCGCTGTGGATGATCTCGATCGTGAAAAGACCGCCTTTATAACGCCTGATGGTCTTTACCACTTCAAAGTTATGCCTTTTGAGCTCTGCAACGCTCCGGCTACCTTTGAGCGTATGATGGACTCATTACTCCAAGGATTCAAGTGGTCGACTTGCCTCTGCTACCTAGATGACGTTATTGTGTTCGCGCCCACTTTCAGCACACACCTTGAGCACCTTTCAGCTGTACTTGCTGTTTTTCGCGAGGCCGGTCTGCAGCTCAACTCGAAGAAATGTAACTTCGGCAACCGTGAAATTACAGTTCTTGGCCATGTCGTAAATGCGTCTGGCATCCGACCAGACCCGGAGAAAAATTCGCGCCGTGAAAGATTTTCCTGTCCCACAGTCCGAAAAAGAATTCCGCAGTTTCGTGGGCCTTTGCTCCTACTTCCGTCGCTTTGTTAAAGATTTTGCCACCATAGCACGTCCTCTGACTGATCTTCTGAAGAAAAATGTGCCGTTTTCGTGAGGAGACTCTCAGGCCGCCGCCTTTTCTCGCCTTACCACCATACTCACCACCCCGCCGATTCCACGACACTTCGATACGTCAGCCCCTACAGAGGTGCGCACCGATGCCAGTGGCCACGGCGTCGGTGCCGTCTTGCCACAAGTTCAGCACGGCCGTGAACGTGTTGTCGCGTGCGCTAGCCGTCTTTTGTCACCTGCGGAGCGGAATTACTCTATTACCGAGCGCGAATGTTTGGCACTTGTGTGGGCAGTAGCAACATTCCGCCCCTATTTATACGGCAGGCCCTTTTCTATTGTAACGGACCACCACGCCCTCTATTGGCGTTCCTCCTTAAAAGATCCCACAGGGAGGCTTGGGCGATGGGCTTTGCGGCTACAGGAGTATTCCTATTCTGTGGTGTATAAGTCTGGTCGCCTACACAATGACGCTGACTGCTTGTCCCGTTACCCTGTACCCAGGCCCGCCAACGCCGACACGGATGCTTCCGCAAGTGTTCTTTCCATTTCCCAGCTTTTGGACATGGCCCACGAGCAACGCCATGACGCTACCTTGAGGACCCTCATTGACCGAGTGCAATCTGCTCCCACTGATCCATCGTTACGGTTGTTCGTCCTCAACGACGGGATATTGTACAGCCGCAATTTTCACCCTGACGGTCCTCCCCTTCTATTTGTCGTTCCCCAACACCTCCGCTTAACCGTGCTTCAGGAGCTTCATGATGCACCTACTGCCGGACACCTTGGGGTTGCTCGCACTTACGACCACGTGCGCCGCCGCTTCTACTGGCCCGGCCTCCCGCGCTCCGTACGGCGATACGTAGCTGCTTGCAAGTCCTGCCAACATCGGAAAAAGCCAGCAGTGCTTCCTGCCGGGTACTTACAGCCGATCTAGATTCCAACTGAGCCATTCTTCCGCGTGGGTTTGGATCTCCTTGGCCCTTTTCCTGAGTCCAGCTCCGGCAACAAGTGGATCGCTGTGGCTACTGATTACGCGACGCGCTACGCCATCACTCGAGCTCTTCCCACGAGCTGCGCAACTGACGTGGCCGATTTCCTACTCCGGGATATTATTTTAGTCCATGGCGCCCCGCGACAGCTCCTTACCCACCGTGGCCGCACTTTCCTCTCCCAAGTCATCGCCGATATCCTACGCTCCTGTTCTACCTAGCACAAACTCGCTACCTCCTATCATCCCCAGACCAACGGCCTTACTGAGCGACCTTATCGGACCATCACTGACATGCTATCGAAATACGTCTCACCCGACCACAAGGACTGGGATATTGCGCTACCCTATGTCACGTTCGCCTATAATTCGTCACTCCACGATACTGCTGGGTATTCTGCCGTTTACTTGCTCTTCGGTTGTGACCCTGTATTACCATTGGATGCTTCGCTCCCCTTGGTACGGAATTCACGGACCGAGTATGCCCGCGACGCCATCGCCCACGCTGACCATGCGCGCCAGCTTGCCCGTACTCGTTTGTTGGCATCGCAGGAAACTCAAAAGCACACCTACAATTGCCGCCATCGTGAGACATACTTTGCACCAGGCTCTCTCGTACTCCTTTGGTCCCCTTGCCGACGTGTGGGGCTCTCCGAGACACTCCTTCCGTGCTACAAAGGTCCTTACCGCGTTCTACGTCAAGTGACCAATGTCACCTATGAGCTTATCCTAGTGACATCCGTCGTGCCAACCGGTTCCACATCACCCGACATCGTACACGTCTCTCGGCTTAAGCCCTATTATGCCCTTCCCGATGGCCCCATCTGATGCACCGGGACGGTGCTTTTTCCGTCAGGGGTTGTGTTACGGTGAGGGAAACAGACAAGGTCGACGAAGGGGAAGAGGACGAAGTGGCAACAGCCTCTCTGTGTTCTCAGCTGCTGTCTATCTCCTGTAAATTCATTCTGTAAATAGTTTATACCCGTGACAATATATATATTGACGCGTACTCTATCTATAGACGTTTAAACGACGATGACAGTATATGCATTAACTGACTGAGTAGTAGGACAGGGTGTTCGAAGACGAAGAAGATGTCTTTGTGCTGGTGATTCTGAAGCTGCTCCGCCGTCTTGTTCAACGTGTGGTCTCTTGTTCGCGTTGACCCGTGACACTGGTGGAAGTGCTGGGTACACAACCCCGCCTTATGATCCAGACTCCTCCCGGAAGCCGTTCATCTAGCCCATCTCCAATAACTCCTGTGCATCGCTTCAGTCGGCGGTTGCTAGGCCTTGCTCCCGAGCTCAACCCCCTGCAAAAACGCTCTTCCGAGCCCTGTCTACCTCTGTCAATGGCGACCACCAGCCCGCCACAGGTTCCACGAGTTCCGGAAGACAGCTCTACTCACAGTCCGTCCCAGGTAACCCTTCTGCAACCACTGGTTCCCGATCGCTTTCATGGTGGCGCGCATGAAGACGTTGAAGACTGGCTTGACCAGTACGAACGTGTTGCCAAGGTCAATGGGTGGACTGTTCAACAAAAGCTCTCCCACGCCTATTTCTCCCTCGACGGTAGTGCTCGCACGTGGTTTGAGAACCGTGAAGCCAACATCACCACGTGGAATGATTTCCAACATCAGCTCACTGAGACATTTGCGAGTGTTGATCGACGGGATCGTGCCCAGAAACTAATTGAGTTGCGGTTCCAGAAACCAAATGAAACTGTGGCAATGTTTGCCGAGGACATGGCCCGCCTGTGTCGTAGAGCTGACCCTCACATGACTGAGGAAAAGAAGTTGCGCTACCTTATGCGTGGCGTAAAAGAAGAACTATTCGCCGGACTTGTGCGCAATCCACCGAGTACCGTGGCTGATTTTATAAAGGAAGCCACTGGTATTGAACGCGCACTCCATCTATGAGGCAGGCAGTACGATCGCTTGCCCACCAGCACTCCTATCCACTCCGCCGCAATGACCGTTACCAGTCAGAACTCCCTGCGTGATCTAATTCGGGAGATTCTTCGCGAAGAACTTCAGAAGCTCTGGACACCGGCAGTGGGCCCACCCATGGCATCAGTCGCTGAAATCGTCCGTGATGAAGTTAGACAAGCGTTTTCGGCAAGCGATCCTGTTCACGAGCAGCGCCCCCTAAGTTACACATTCTCGGCAGGCGATCCTGTTCATGAGCAGCGCCCCCTAAGTTACGCCGATGTTGTCCGACGTCAACCAGCTATGACGCCCATGCGGTCGCACCATCAGCCACCGAGGGCCACACCATGGTCATCACCGACAGAGGAACCTTTGAGACATCCGCCCGTTGTGCCGATCCCGTCCTACCGCCAGCCGCCGTCAGCTGCATTTTGGTCACCGCCACAAGACGAGCCTTCGAGGCGGCCGCAAATTCGAAGAACGGACGTATGGCTCACTGTCACTAGGCGCCCCCTCTGCTATCACTGCGGAGGCATCGGCCATGTCTCACGTCATTGCTGGTACCGCGATGCCTCATTTCGACCTTATCAATCCTGGTCTGACGGTCGACGCACCAGTGACGACCACATGCTACGCCGCGACGACGCTGCTTTTCAAGGTGCACCCGCGACGCGCACTCTGAACGACGACTCTCAGTCCAACCACCAGACCGATTTTGGCCGGCGGTCACGCTCTCCGTCCCCTGCTCATTCATCTGCACCGAATGGACGTACTTTTGCTGACCTCCGGGGACGAAGGTCGCCCAGTCCACGCCGGGGAAACTAACGGCGGCGACCTCTGGGGGTATGGTTGCGGGCCAACAAGACGATGAAAAACCCCCAATAAACCCGCCGCAGGACGCCGTGAAGCCGACAAACTCTAACACCGACGAAATTGTGAGCGCCGATATTATTGTTTCAGTTGACGGACTGCAAGTGACAGCGCTAGTCGACACTGGTGCCGATTATTCGATAATGAGTCAAGCTCTAGCCGTTCGCCTTAAGAAAGTAAAAACTCCCTGGACCGGACCTCATATAAGGACTGCGGGCGGCCAACTGCTCACGCCTGCTGGTAGCTGTACGGCGAGAGTCACCATAGGAGGTTCGTCCTTCGTGGCAACTTTCGTCGTTCTTGCACCATGCTGTAAAGATTTAATCATAGGCATGGATTTTCTACGGAAATACGACGCCATAATCAACATCCCGGACCGCTTGGTTACGTTTCACAGGACACCGGATTTAATTCACTGCTTATCGCCGAAACGCAACGCCTGTCGTCTAATCGAAAACGACGTGATCGTCCCACCTCGGTCATGTATCCTTGTTTCGGTCGCATGTGACGTACCGTTTGATTGTGAAGGAGTTGCAGACCAAGAAACCCCCTTGTTATTTACTCACGGTATCGCCGTTGCACGAGGAATCGTAAATGTCACCGATGGGCACAAGAACCTATTGTTGACCAATTTTAGCACAGAGCGACGGCACCTACCAAAGGGCATGGCTGTCGCCTATTTTGACGATGTCGCTGATGTTCGTGGGTGCTTTTCAGTACTAGAAGAAGCGCATGCACAAGACCCAGCACCTGTGCTTGACGTTAACACTACTTTACCGCAACATGAGCGAGAACGACTTCTTGCGCTACTGGCCGAGCTCCACGACTGCTTTGCGACGACGTCAAGAGTCGTTCGAACGCCCCTAACCAAGCACCGCATAATCACAGAGGACGAAGCGAGACCGATTCACCAAAACCCTTATCGTGTGGCCCCAAAAGAACGTGAAGCGATACAGCAGCAGGTAAACCAAATGCTTGAAGACGATGTGATTCAGCCTTCCAAGAGCCCCTGGGCATCACCTGTAGTTTTGGTAAAGAAGAAGGACGGCAGCCTACGTTTTTGTGTGGATTATCGAAAGCTAAATCAGGTGACAAAAAAAGACGTGTATCCGCTTCCCCGCATAGACGATTCCCTTGATAGGCTTCGAAACGCTCGTTATTTCTCTTCCATGGACTTAAAAAGCGGGTATTGGCAAATTGAAGTAGACCCGAGAGACCATGAGAAAACCGCTTTTGTCACGCCAGATGGACTATACGAATTTAAGGTCTTGCCTTTCGGCTTGTGCTCTGCACCGGCTACTTTTCAACGGCTTATGGATACCGTGCTTTCGGGGATGAAGTGGAAAACCTGCTTAGTCTATCTTGACGACGTCATAGTGTTTTCCGCAACGTTTAAAGAGCGCCTTGAACGGCTCGAAGCCGTTCTGCAGTCTATACGGTCCGCCGGCCTCACCCTAAAGCCTGAGAAATGCCACTTTTGCTTTGAGGAGCTAGAGTTCCTTGGCCATGTCGTCAGCCACGCAGGAGTCCGCCCGGATCCTAAAAAAATTGCCGCTGTCGCACAGTTCCCTGTTCCTTCAGATAAAAAGGCTGTCAGGCGCTTTCTCGGCCTCTGTGCATATTATCGGCGGTTTATTGCAGACTTTGCTCGCATTGCGTCGCCGTTAACTCGCCTCACGAGAGATGACGTTGCGTTTGTATGGGGTGACGAACAGCAAGCTGCATTTCATGATTTGCGGAACCGGTTACAAACGCCCCCTGTGCTTGCCCACTTTGACGAGACAGCTCCGACAATGCTTCACACTGATGCCAGCAATGTTGGTCTCGGAGCTGTGCTTGTGCAGTGCCAGGAGGACACAGAAAGAGTGATCGCTTATGCAAGCAGAACGCTGTCACGCGCAGAAGTAAATTACTCTACAACTGAGAAAGAGTGCCTCGCCGTGGTATGGGCGGTTACAAAATTTCGCCCTTATTTGTACGGTCGCCACTTCGACGTTATCAGCGACCATCATTCGCTTTGCTGGCTCACAAATCTGAAAGATCCTTCCGGGCGATTAGCACGTTGGAGCCTGAGACTGCAAGAGTTTGATATGACGGTCCTGCACAAGTCAGGGAAACGGCATACCGACGCTGACTGCCTGTCTCGGTCACCCATTGAGTCAGCTCCTTCGACCGATGAAGAGGAAACAGCATTCCTTGGTCTTCTCGACACGTCTACCAACGCACAACAACAACGTGACGACCCTGAGTTGCTTGACCTGATTAATTTCTTGGACGGACGAACTAGGACAGCACCTAAAGCTTTCGCAAGAGGATTGTCATCATTTTGCTTAAGGAACAAAGTCCTATACAAAATGAACTTCTCATCGAGCGGATCAAGCTATTTGCTCGTCGTTCCTACTGCTCTTCGTAGTGAAGTACTGGAAGCATGCCACAACGAGGTCACTTCTGGGCATCTAGGATATACGCGGACACTGAACAGAGTGCGACAAAGATATTATTGGCCAGGACTGCCCGTTGCCGTGAAACATCACGTTCGGACCTGCCTAGAGTGCCAGCGGCGCAAGTCACCTCCAACGAAACCAGCCGGTTTGCTACAACCCGTTCAGGTACCGCAAACACCATTTGACCAGATCGGAATGGACCTCTTGGGTCCGCTTCCTACCTCTACTACTGGTAACCGCTGGGTTATTGTAGCAACTGACTATCTCACTCGCTACGCCGAAGCAAAAGCTATCCAGAGAGGCACAGCAGCAGAGGTGGCCCGATTTTTCATAGAGAATGTTGTGCTGAGACATGGCGCACCAACCATCGTCATAACAGACCGAGGCACCGCATTCACAGCCGCGCTTTTAGATAACGTCCTGATGCTCAGTGGCACAAGTCACCGAAAGACAACAGCCTACCATCCACAAACAAACGGACTAACAGAGCGCCTGAACACAACACTCGAAGACATGCTTTCCATGCACGTGAATATAGAGCACAACGATTGGGACGAGATTCTGCCTTATATCACGTTTGCTTATAACACGGCTAAACAAGAAACTACACGGATGACTCCATTCAGCCTTGTACACGGACGTGAAGTAAGGACGATGCTCGACGCCATGCTACCACACGAACCTGACGACATTGACACGGATGCCGATGCGTTTACGCAACGTGCAGAAGAAGCCAGGCAGCTCGCACGCGTGCGAATACACCGGCAGCAAGCATACGATGCAGGTCGCTATAATGCCCATCATAGGCCTGTAACTTATGAAACCGATGAAAGAGTATGGGTCTGGACGCCTATACGAAAACGGGGACTATCCGAGAAGCTTCTGAGGCGATATTTCGGATCCTATAAAGTGCTGCGTCGGCTAAGTGACGTCACATACGAGGTCGTTCCAGATAGCCCTCACTGCACAAGGCGCCGCCAACACCGTTCTGAACTTGTGCACGTAGTGCACATGAAGCCCTACGTCAGCGAGTGACTGTACGCGGGACTTTCGTTTTCACCAAGCGAACTTTATTGTCTAGCATCGAGGCGATGCTCTTTTGGAGAGAGAGCAAATGACGCGTACTCTATCTATAGACGTTTAAACGACGAGGACAGTATATGCATTAACTGACTGAGTAGTAGGACAGGGTGTTCGAAGACGAAGAAGATGTCTTTGTGCTGGTGATTCTGAAGCTGCTCCGCCGTCTTGTTCAACGTGTGGTCTCTTGTTCGCGTTGACCCGTGACAATATATATATATATATATATATATATATATATATATATATATATATTATATATTGTAATGAAGAAGAGTAACCTATGCCTTAGCAGGATCGCCACCGGCATGAGCTCGTGGTTGCTGTCCCTGGCCGAACGCTTGTGCCTACTACCCGTTCGCCTGCATCCGTTGCTAATAAACCTCTTAGCAAGTGGTGGAGGTGCTTGGTTTCGACCACCCTGGAACTGCGGAGTCGCACTCTACCCTCTATCATGCCCGAGGAGGCAAGTGGCACATCTCCAACTCCTCCAACGGCGCCGCCCACCCTGGTTTGTGCCGGCGCCTTGAGTCTGCGAGATCCTCCAATCTTCTCCGGTACAGATGAAAAAGACGTTCAAGATTGGATCTCCTCTGCGAGTGAGTGAGTGCCCATAACCATTGGGACGATCCTACCAAGTTGAGAACCGTAGCATTCTATCTCTCGGACGTTGCGAAACTATAGTTTCTAAACCATGAAGGCGACCTCACTACGTCGTTGGTCTTTAAGACCATGTTTACCCAAGTTTTCCGTCGGCCAGCAGTAAGAAAGCTCCGTGCAGAACACCGTTTGCGGAGAAAATTTCACGAGCTACATTGAGGACATTGTTGACCTTTGCAAACGGGTGAACGCGTCGATTTATATAATGCGTCGAAACATATAGTGAAGGGTATTGAGGACGACGCATTCCAAATGTTATTATCGAAGAGTCCTCGCACTGTCGTTGAAGTGATAAAATTGTGTCAGAGTTACGACGAGTTGCGCAGGCAACGGCTTCACACCAGACGTCCCTCTGCGCCCGCCAACTCTGTGTCCAGCCTTGGTGTCAGCGACGACCATGCTACCCTGTTTCTGAAGATTCAGGAATTCGTTCGCGCAGATGTCGCTCGCCAGCTATCATTGATGTCTTGCGTCCCGGAACCACCACCCGCTTTGGCACCTACGATCCGCGACTTCATCCAGGAGCAAGTTTCGCAATGCACTCCTCCAGCACGTGATCCGACGCCAGTCATTCCACCTCTCACCTACGCAGAAGCGGTCACCCGACCTCGCCCACAAACGCTCTTACATCCCGCTATGCATCGACCACCGACCTTTTCGCCGCCTCCTATGCCGTTACCAGATTGACTCCGACTCAGCCACGAGTACGAGCTTACCGCAAACAATGGCGCACCTTCGATGACCGTCCAATATATTTTGCTTGTGGTGGTGCTGGTCATGTGGCGCGCCATTGCCATCGTCGCATGCATCCTTTCCCGAACATCTGGCGAGCGCCACCGTTCCCCGCTCAATTTTCATCTTCGCTTTCCAGCCTTCCTACCTCGTCCTTTTGTCCTGATCGCTCACCCGCGCCTACCCGCCGCTCACCATCTCCACGTCGTCGCTCGCTTTCTCCGATGCGTCGCCGTGCCAGACCCACCAATCAGGAAAACTGATGGCCACAGTTCCCGAAGCACGAACTGCGTCTACGTCGAAATGCTCAAGTCCTCGTCGCTCTCCAGCCAACGTAATTGAAGTGTATGTGAAGGCGTCGCCGTCCTGGCACTTGTCGATACAGGAGCCGCCGTATCTGTAATTTCCACCCAACTCTGTCACGTACTGAGAAACGTTCTGACGCTTTTAGCCGACCTCTCCCATCGAACCGCGTCCACTAAGGACATTACGCCTCTCGCTGCCTGTACTGCTCGAGTCTTCATTCAAGGAGTTCTGTATACCGTCGAATTCGTCGTGCTGCCCTCGTGTTCCCATGACATTATATTAGGCTGGGACTTCCTTGCAAATAACAACGCCGTTATTGACTGTTGCCACGTCGAACTTGAACTTTCTGCGCTTCACGATTTTGAGACAATCGACGACCACCCTTCTCGTGATAAACTGTTTGTGTCCGAAGACAATGCCGTTCCTCCGTGCTCTTCCCTGCTTGTCCCTGTGTCGTGCGCGGCTATATCTGAGGGCACTGTTCTCTTTACGCCCTCTAAAGTGTTCCTTCGCCGCAAATGTTCTCCGCTGCCCTTTGCTCTCCTTACTCTTCGCAGTGGCGCCACGAAGATGCTCGTCGACAATCTCACGGCGTGCCCTTTACCTTTATTTCATGGCGAATGCATAGGCCTTGTTCAGCCGGTCGACACCTTTTGCATCTTTGACGCTTCTGCGGCTTCTACTCCTACGGATCTTAGCGCACTTTCTTGTGACCATGCGGTTGATCAGTCCCTCCTCGACGCTTACAATCGTTCCATCAACGATGAATCTTCATCTTCACAAAGAAGCCAACTGCTCACTCAGCTGCAGAAGTTCCGCGCCTCTTTTGACAGCCCCGCTTTCGCTTTGGGTCACACATCAAGCGTTTTTCACCAGATCGATATCGGCAGTCATGCACCTCTACGGCAACGCCCTTATCGGTTATCCACCCCGGAGCGCCGTGTAAGTGATGACCAGGTTGAAGACATGCTCAAGAGCGGCGTTGTACAGCCTTCGAACAGTCCCTGGGCGTCACCGGTCGTTCTTGTTAAGAAAAAAGTTGTCGCAGTTTCACCCGAAAGGCGAAGCATCAATTGCGATAGCAACTTAGTAGAGAGCTATACGGAGTAAGGATAGTAGTTTTATCCGGGACGAAGCTGCTGCTAGCCTGTCTGAGTAGATCTGCGTACAATTATCGTTATTATCGTTCTGTTCTGGTAACCTTACTGGTCAGAACTGTTCGTCACGTCGGTCGACTCGAAAAGGTACCTTCCGTATCGGAGACCGACGGGTGCTGCGCCACCCGCCGCCTCACAAGGTGCTAGGACCCAAGCTGGCACCGACGAGCACTCCGCCATGACCTCCCAAGGGGTGACACCGGGTCAGAAACGCCAGCTGATTTGTACAAGCCAGCCTGACTGCAAGCGACAAGACACTGGTGACTCTGAAGACGAGTCAACAATCATCGAGGACGACAACGTGGCGAACCTTTCAGACCTCGACATGGACGAGGGTGGCTTCCGAGTTGTGCGCCATCGTAAAGACAGGGCGGAGGGAATTCCAGTGCTAATCACTGCAGCATCCGAGAGAGCTGATTTAAGGCAAGTGAACCCTATTCTCCTGTATTCTGAGCTTGAAGCGATTCTCGGTGGAGCACCAGTGAAGAGCCGCTTCACAGCACAGGGAGCATTGCTCTTAGATGTGGAGACAGAAGGACAAGCCAACATCCTTCTAGAGACCAAGAATATCGGCGGCATAGCCATATCTTCCCGTGTCCCGCACAGTTATATGAAAAACACGTGCATTGTTAGAGGAGTCCCAAAATGGTATTCGGATGAGGAACTGCTCACCTTCCTGAGACCTCAGGGAGTATTTCATGCAAAAAGAATCATCCGTCGGGTCCACACCTCGTCATCTGAATGGGAGTCAAGGCGCACTAACTCAGTGGTTCTCACATTTGCTCCAAATTCTGAACGCCCCGAGAAGATCAACCTTGGTTTCACCAGACACGAGCTTGTCGACTACGTGGAGACACCACCACGCTGTTTTAAGTGCCAGCGCTTCGGACATATCGCCAAGTACTGTCGTGGGGAACAGAGGTGCAAGCGCTGTGGGGGACCTCATGATTTTAAGACGTGTGCAAGCAAAGAAAACTCTGTGTGTGCAAACTGCGGCGGCGACCATCCTGCTAGCTACGGTCGATGTCCTGCGCGGACAGCTGCTCAACGAAGGAATAAGATGTTTGTTTTAGGTCCAAAGAATGCAAGCGCACCATCGAACACGAAGAAGACACTCAGCGCGCCACAACTAACTGCTTTGGAAAGAGACTACGCTTCTGATTTCCCGCGTCTCACACCGATAAACGAAGTTATTGAGCCAACGCAAACGGTCACCGCTGCCGAGAAACCTGTTCCTAAAGAGTCCGTAAAGCGCACCTATGCGGCCGCAGTGAACCGACCTCAAGCACCACTTGGAAGCAGTCAGCTGGAAAACTGCCAGCATGTGATACGCGCTCTGTTCACGGCACTACGTTCCCACGTCGCGAAGATGCCTGCGAGCTCAACGAAGGATATGCTGGAAGCAGTGCTGGCTCTTGAGTCAGTAATACTCTGCTCTACTTCCACATACCCTCAGTAGCATAATGGCAATTTCTCGCCCACTTGGTCCATTCCGTCGCCCAAAAGTGCCCTTAATAATGCAATGGAACTGCGCCGGTATTCAACAGCGTCTGTGTGAACTCAGCCTTTTCCTTCGAGACATACCTATACCAATTCTAGCCCTCTCGGAGGCTGGTCTCCCTAATGGAAGGACGATCCCAGGGTATATCAGACATGGAAATCCGAGTATACCGTCATTTGCTAATGGAAGTGCGATGATATACATCAGGCGAGAAATACCTCACGTCGCCTTACCAGTGCAGGACCTTTGTTCTACCTACTTGGAAGTCACCGCTGTGCAAGTGTGCCTAGGAAACCGAAAACTCAGTGTGGTGTCGGTGTATATAAGTCCACGCAGGAAGGTCTCTATGGGGGCGTTTATAAAGGACCTTTGCATTCGTTGCCCCTCTCCTAGAATAATCTGTGGCGATTTTAACGCACATCATTCGCTTTGGGGAGATAAGATTGCAGATTTCCGAGGCAAGGAACTTGTCGCAGCCGCGGATGCTGCTGACTTATGTATCGCGAACGATGGTAAACCAACTTTCTTCAGACCACCAGATTCATGGAGTGCCATAGACCTCGTGATCCATTCTACAGACCTTTACGTATCGTCGACAACGGCCCCAGACAGGATGGGCAGCGACCATTTTCCGATCTTCACCAACATCACCGGATTTCACACTGCTGGTCGACAATTCTGTGCTGTGACACGCTGGGACACATACAGAGAAGCGTTGGATGAATCCCCTGGTGAGCTATTCGCAGATATGCTGCGGAGCAAGAGAGTGGCTACCTCAACGTTGAAACTGCCAGATCATTTTCCTACTCCTGATTTGAAACTAAAGAACCTCTGCGCAGCGCGTAGGAGAGCGGAGCGGAAACTAATGAGAAAAACGGGAAATCCCTCTGCAAAAACTGAATACAACAGGATAAACGCTGTCATCCGTCGTCACACAAAAAGGTTAAGACGAGTTCAGTGGGCTGCTTTCTGTGAGAGCTTATCGGCGTTTACTCCCATGACAAGAATATGGGGAGTAATGAATAGCCTATCCGGAAAGATTCGCCCGCACAGGCCATTTGAAGCACTTGCTTTGAAGCAAGGAAAAGATTTGCAAACCCTTGCAGAAGATTTTGCAGATGGATTCACATCTGGCAGATCAGCAGGAGTATCGAACCCTCTGTTGTCTCAAGCATTCCATACCATGGATACGCCATTCACTTTCCGTGAGTTGGATATGGCGCTCAGCAAATTAAGAAGACGCTGTGCGGTGGGTCCCGATTCGATCAGCAATCAGATGCTGACAAATCTGCCGTACGAACGAAGACGAGCCCTTCTGGACATATTTAATCACGTCTCATATCGGCCAGTATCGCTAACATCATGCGTATCAAAGTTGATGGAAAGACTAGTATGTGCGAGGTTAACATGGTATCTTGAGCAAGGAAATAGACTGCCATCGTGCATGACCGGCTTTCGTCCACGGTTGAGTGCCCAGGACAGTGTCTTGGATTTAATAAGCCATATCGAGCACCATCGCGCAGACGGCCTTTCCACACTCGCCATCTTTATGGACGTTGCCAAGGCATACGACTGTGTGCTTCATACAGGCATCATCAACGGACTCCAAAACATGGGCGTCTCAGGAAATGCTCTTCGATTCATCCATGAATTTCTCAGAGATCGGTATGCCCAAGTTAAGCTCGGAAGTATAATGAGTGATAAGCGACGAATTTCCCTCGGTGTCCCACAAGGAAGCGTCCTATCTCCCTTGCTTTTTAACGTTGCCATGGCCAGCCTTCCAGATGCACTGAAAGTAAGTCGGACGGCAGTTAAAATGTCCATCTACGCAGATGACATCTGCATTTGGATCTCGGGGTACCAACACAAACGGTTGGCCCGGATCGCCCAGGGCGCAATCTCCGCCATCGAACGCCACTTATCGATGCTTGGCCTATCTTTATCAGCGGAAAAATCTGCCTTCATGCTTTTCCCGGGAGTGAGACGCAAGTCAACACGCCTGACGCTGAATATCAGAGGGCATTCAATTCTTCGTGCAACTCATGTTCGATTCCTGGGCGTCACCATCGACAGCAAGCTACTATGGCGTCGTGCGGTCGAAAGTGTTGTGGCTGCATCAGTGCAAAGAGTCAACGCACTTCGTCGATTGGCAGGTGTACGTTGGGGAAACAATCCTATGTCCATGCTTAAACTGAATGCGGCACTGATAACAAGCCGCATTCTCTATCAGCTCCCTCTGATATCCCCGTCATCGAGTCAATTCGAGCGCTTGGAGGCTGTGCACAGAAAGGGACTTCGCTTGGCGATGGGAGTTCCACAGACGGCTTCAAACAAGAAAGTCACTAATGAGGCAGAATCTCTTCCACTCCATCTCTTGGCATCTCAGGCGTTGCTGACGCAGCTATTAAGGCTGGGCGAGTCCCGCGCAGGCACGGCGCTTCTCCGGCGGCTAAGAGCAAGAACTCGCTCACATTTCCATGCGGCGCTGAACACTTTCCAATGTTTAGGATTGGAATGGCCTAAACGCAGTCGCCTTGACCCGCCATGGTCTTTTTCGGACGTTACCTGCAGCTTCAGTGTACCCCACCTACCGGCGAAACGCACCATTTCAACTGCAGAAGCAAAGTTTATTGTGCTGGAACACTTGAGCACAGCATTTCAACGCCACTTACAAGTTTACACAGACGGCTCGGTGTGCGCACAAACAGATAGCTGTGCAGCGGCATTCTGCATACCATCCCTTGATGTGTCATGGTCTGGCCGACTGGATCGCGTAGTTTCCTCTACAACAGTAGAAAGCGCCGCAATCACCGCGGCTTTGCGGAAACTACGGGCCTTCTCTGCACGAGATGTCGTGGTGCTGACGGATTCCAAGTCAGCGTTACAGAGATTGCATCGTGGCCTACCTCTAGAGAAATTTACAAGGCAATCTCTGACACTAATTAACGATCTAACAAGCAAAGGATTTAATATAAGATTCCAGTGGATACCATCACACGTAGGAATCGATGGAAACGAGAACGCTGACGCCCTTGCACGCCTAGCACTGACATGTGTCCCCAAAGTGAAAGCTCCAAAAGCTCTTCAGAACCCTAAGGGTGTAATCCGCCTTCACTTTAGGGAGATCCACAAGAATCCCCACGAAGCCTGCGTGACTCATGGATTTACCCGCGAAGAAGCGACGCTTTTATACCGCATCAGGACCGACTCCGCGTACACCACAGCTTGGTTATTCAAGACTGGGCTTCGCGCTTCCCCATTCTGTGCTTTCTGTGGTGACATTGGCGACATCGAACATTACATTTGGATATGCCCGCAGTTTGACAAAGAAAGAAAAGCGATGATCGACAGCCTACAAAAGAGCGGTCTTACGCACAGGACATTTGAAGACGTCGTTTTCCCCGGAGGACCTGCGACAACCAGGAAGAGAGCGCAACGACTGCTGCTGGCCTTCCTGCGAGACACGGGGCTCATAGACACTTGGTGACACACCCCTGATATCAACTCGAAGGAGGATCAGGCGGAACAATTGCCGGCTATGTATGCCAGGCTAACCCCGCCTGCTTCAACATCATCACCACCACCACCACCTAGTTTTATCCGCTGTACAAACTCTGACATGCAGCAGCACCGGCAACACACAGAACTAATGTCGACGCCGTCGGCGTTTTGCCCGCGTTCGCACAAAATGCGTGCGGCGTTGGTGACTGTTGCCGGAGCCTCTGATATAAATAGGCACTTGGTGCCGCAGCTAAACGTCGCCTCCCTTCCCTGCCCGCCCCCCCCCCCCCCCCCCCCGCGGCCTTTCGTGCGTCAGAAGAAGGCGCGTTTGCTCTACATATATGGTGATTTTAAAGGAGGACAGAGACGCCTACTTCTGCAGCCCTTAAGGGAGCACGGCACAGAACGCGCGTTTGTTCTCCGCCGTGCGTTCACTCCCCGTGAAAGCGCGCGTCCCTCGCGCCCTTTCACTCGCACATACAGCGTTCGGCGGCGCGCGGCGACGATTTCATCTCCATTGACGTCATACGGAACCTCACGGCGACGGCGACGGCGACGGCAACGGCGACGGCACGGCGACGGCGACGCCGACGGCAGAAATCAGCTTTGGAGTGTCCATATAATTGCTATCGCAATAAAAGGATGGCTCTATTCGGTTCTGCGTCGACTACCGACGTCTGAACAAGATAACGCGCAAGGACGTTTACCCGTTACCGCGCATCGACGACGCCCTCGACTGTTTGCAGGGAGTGGAGTTCTTTTCTTCGCTGGATTTACGTTCCGGATGGCATCTATGGCACCATCTGATCTACATAAAACAGCATTTGTGACACCTGACGGATTAGATGAACTTACCGTGATGCCTTTCGGCCTGTGTAACGCTACAGCCACTTTTGAGAGGATTATGGATATTATTTTACGCGGCCTCAAATGGAACCCATGTCTCTGCTAACTAGACGACATCGTTGTCTTTTCCGCTGATTTCCATACACATCTCAGCCGTCTCGAGCACGTTCTAAAATGTCTCACTGACGCGGGACTTCAACTCAACTTGAAGAAAATGCCGTTTGGTGCCCGAAAGCTCACCATTCTTGGCCATGTTGTCTCGCGAGACGGCGTTCTTCCAGACCCAGCCAAGTTCCGCGCCGTCGCTGACTTTCCAAAACCGAAGAAGTTAAAGGAGCTTCGAAGTTTCGTTGGTTTTTGCTCGTATTTTCGACGTTTCATTCGAAATTTCTCATCCATAAGTGCACCTCTGACGGACCTTCTAAGCGGCGACAACGAACTTTCAGCTTGATCGCCCGCCTGCGATGACGCCTTCAGGAAATTACGGCGCCTGCTAACCTCGCCACCTATCCTCCGCCACTTCGACCCTGCCGCCCCCACCGAGGTCCACACCGATGCCAGCGGCATCGGACTCGGTGCCGTACTCGCGCAACGGAAGGCGGTGTTCGATGAATATGTCGTCGCCGATGAATATGTCGTCGCCTACGCGAGCCTAACTCTGACAAAATCCGAGGCTAATTACTCGGTTACTGAGAAAGAGTGTTTAGGCATTATTTGGGCCCTTGGGAAATTCCGCCCTTATTTGTATGGTCACACTTTCGACGACATCACGGACCACCACGCCCTTTGTTGGCTGTCCACCCTCAAGGGCCCATCTGGCCGACTTGCTGGCTGGGCCCTTATGCTACAGGAGTACGACATCCGCGTTCTTTACCGTTCTGGCCGCAAACACACGGACGCTGACGCCCTTTCTCGCTCACCGGTCGCAGCTGACAACGCTTGCCTATCCTAACTTGAGCCCGCACTTACATCACACGCACTGCACAACATGCCGTCAGAGCAGCTCAAGGATGCCTGGATCAGTGCTCTCATCACCATCCTATCTGATCCATCCACCTCTTCACCATCTCGCGCTCTTTGCCGCCAGGCTACCCACTTCTGCATTCGCGATGGCCCTCTTTATCGTCGTAATTACCTTTCTGAAGGACGCAAGTGGCTTCCTGTGATACCCCGACATCTCCGTGACCTTATCTGCGACGCTTTCCACGCCGACCCACAGTGCGCGCATGCCGGCCTCTTCAAGACCTACGCTCGACTACGCCTCCGATTTTATTGGCGCGGCATGTATACCTACGTGCGAAAGTTCGTTCGCTCCTGTACTCAGTGCCGACGCCGAAAATTACCTCCCGGACAAGTCTACCCGTCACAACCCCTTCCCTGCCCTAGTCGTCCCTTTGATCGTGTTGGTATTGACATATACGGACCGCTACCATCCACTCCAGCAGGGAACCGCTGGATTATTGTTGCCGTGGATCACTTGACCCGTTATGCTGTAACCGCCACTCTGCCGACTGCCACCGCCCGCGACGTTGCATCTTTTCTGTTACACCATTTCGTTCTGCGCCACGGTGCCCCTCGCGAACTTCTGAGCGATAGAGGCCGAGCCTTTCTTGCCGATGCTTTGAAGGCACTACTCGAAGAATGCCGAATCATTAACCGCACAAGTACAGCGTACCATTCGCAAACTAACGGCACGACAGAACGCTTCAACCGTTGGTGATATGCTATCAATGCACGACGCCTCTGATCATTCAAATTGTGACCAAGTTCTCCCTTTCGAGGCGTATGCGTACAATACTGCGGCCGAAGCAACTACTCGATTTTCCCAGTACTTTCTCCTATATGGCCGAGAATCATCTAATACGTTCGATACAATTCTTTCATATAAACCTGATGCGTCCGAACGTACTCCGCTGTCTGAAGCTGCTCGACATGCTCAGGAATGCCACCAGCTTACCCGCTCTTTTTCCACCGAGGACCAGTGGCAGCAGCAATCCCGTCAACCTGCCGGCCGTTCTGCACCAACATTTTCCCCTGGCTGTCTGGTCTGGCTTCGGGTACCCGCTACCACACCCGGCCACTCCGCAAAACTTGTCGCGAAATACGTGGGACCCTACCGCGTTCTGGAGCAAACGTCCTGCGTCAATTACCTGTAGAGCCCCTCAAGCCACTGAGAGACCTGCGCAATCGCGGCCGTGAACTTGTCCACGTCTGTCGCATTATGCCGTACTATGACCTAATAGTAGTTAGTGTCTTCGCCTTAAGCCGCCCGGATGGCGCCTTTTTCGGCGGAGGGCGATTGTAATGAAGAAGCGTAACCTGTGCCTCAGCAGTATCGCCACCGGCGTGAGCTCGTGGTTGCTGTCCCTGGCCGAACGCTTGTGACTGCTACCCGTTCGCCTGCATCCGTTGCCAATAAACCTCGTAGCAATATATATATATATATATATATATATATATATATATATGTGTGTGTGTGTAGTTCAAAAAATAGAAGCACGTAGGAAAAACATTACGAGACTTTACTGACGTTTCGGCCGGGGTCCGGCCTTCATCAAGCTTGCGTGTACAAGCATACAGAGCTCAATTTATACCTTTTTGCCGTAAGGGTGAAAAGAGACAAGAAAAAAATGTAAAGTGAAAAAAAAAGAAATATAAAGTAAAAAAGAATGTATTTATTCTTTTTTTTCACTTTGTATTTTTTCTTGTCTGTTTTCACCCTTACGGCAAAAAGGTATAAATTGAGCTCTGTATGCTTGTACACGCACTCTTGATGAAGGCCGGACCCCGGCCGAAACGTCGACGTCACTAAAGTCTTGTTATGTTTTTCCTACGTGCTTCTATTTTTTGAACTACTTCTGTGCCGGCTCCGGTTACTCATTACTTCACTGATATATATATATATATATATATATATATATATATATATATATATATTGTCACGGGATGTTCTTGCAAGTCCACAGGACGTCTGACTGAAGTACAAGAAGACGGAGCAGTCTCAGCTGGACACTGATCGAGCGCGCACTCCTAGTTCGTCGACTTCCTCTTTCACACTTTACCGTGCCAGTACCGATAATCTCCAGTACAATCACCCCCCGCACAGAAAGAAGCCATCCTGGCGACCTAGGGAAAAGACAGCATCGGCGGGTCGTAACACGGTTTAAGCCGTGCTACATGAACTATTTCGCGCCCTCGGCAACGGCGATCAGAAGACGGCGCGAGCGGCTCGATGACAGAGTTCACAGGTGATGCTTGCTGCAGTACGCGGTAGGGACCGTGGTAGTTGGACAAAAACTTAGTGGATTGGCCGGGGGAAGTAGCCGGGACCCGAAGCCAAACAAGCATTCCGGGAGAATAGCGGGCACTAGGAGCGGATGCGTCATGGCGTGATTTTTGGCGCCACTGATCTTGGGTGGTGAACGAGCGGGCTAGTTGGCGACATTCCTCAGCATAAGCAGCTGCTTCTGAAACAGGTGTCACTTCAGAAGCGTCAGGACGGTAGGTGAGAATGGTGTCCAAGAGGCAGGAAGGTTCTCGGCCATAGAGAAGAAAGAAAGGAGAGAAGCCGGTGGTAGTTTGCGGGGCAGAGTTATAGGCGTAAGTGACAAAAGGAAGAACCCGGTCCCAATTGGAGTGATCGCCAGACACGTACATGGCAAGCATGTCGCCAAGCGTACGATTGAAACGTTCCGTCATGCCGTTAGTTTGTGGATGGTAGGCGGAAGCGGTGCGATGAACGATGTTGCACTCCTTTAGCAGGGCCGCGATGACATTGGAGAGAAAGACGCGCCCACGGTCACTTAATAATTCACGTGGAGCAGCGTGTCGCAGAATGAGGTGGCGAAGAAGGAAGCAAGCGACGTCTTTCGCGGTGGACGCTGGCAGCGCAGATGTTTCGGCGTACCGTGTGAGGTGGTCTACGGCAACAATGATCCACCGGTTACCGTCCGGAGTGCTTGGAAGGGGGCCGTAAAGATCAATTCCAACACGGTCGAATGGTCGAGCAGGGCAGGGTAAAGGTTGCAGGGGACCTGCAGAACTCTGAGGAGGGGTCTTGCGGCGTTGACACGTTGCACATGAACGGACGTACTGGCGAACGAATCTGTACATGCCTCGCCAGTAGA
Organism: Dermacentor silvarum; assembly: GCF_013339745.2. Lineage (NCBI taxonomy): Eukaryota > Metazoa > Arthropoda > Arachnida > Ixodida > Ixodidae > Dermacentor > Dermacentor silvarum. Next base: position 95,135,373 of record NC_051161.1, read on the forward strand.
ATCGAAGACGAAGACGGGAATACGTTTTGAAGACGCCGGCGTGGCCACATTGGGGGTCATCGTGGAAAGCGGCGCAGATGTGTGAGCGCAGGTGGCTGGGGATAACGAGCAGCCATCGACGGCCGTCGGTGAGGTAATTCCGTCGATACAAAAGGTCGTCGCGGATGGCAAAGTGGTGTGCTTGACGACGCACGGCGCGTGAGAGAGACGCAGGTGAGCGGTGAGACAGGAAGTCCAGCAGTAGAGAGATCCAGGGATCTTTACGCTGCTCGGCCGGCATGTCGTTGAAGCTAAGAGCTGACAAATCGCAGGTGGGAGGTAAGGAGCAAACTGAGGCAGGAGGTAGCGGAGAACGGGATAGGGCGTCGGCATCTGAATGTTTGCGTCCAGAGCGATAAATGACACGTATGTCATACTCTTGAAGCCGTAAGGCCCAACGAGCGAGGCGGCCACTGGGATCTTTCAAGGACGATAACCAGCATAAGGCATGGTGATCAGTGACAACGTCAAACTGACGGCCGTAAAGATAAGTACGAAATTTGGTGATTGCCCAAACAATCGCCAAACATTCTTTTTCCGTCACAGAATAGTTGGATTCTGCCTTCGTTAGGGTGCGGCTGGCATATGCGACAACGTACTCGTCAAAGCCATCTTTGCGTTGGGCGAGAATGGCGCCAAGTCCGACACCGCTAGCATCCGTATGTATCTCAGTAGGCGCATTGGGGTCGAAGTGGCGCAGTACTGGAGGGGACGTGAGGAGCCGGCGGAGCCTCATAAATGATTCGTCACACTCCGAGTTCCAAGCCGACAGGTCTGACGAGCGATTAAGAAGCTGCGTCAAGGGAGCGATGATCGAGGCAAAATTACGAATGAAACGCCGGAAATAGGAAGACAAACCAATGAAGCTCCGTAGTTCCTTTAAAGTGGTGGGCTTGGGGTACTCAGCAACGGCGCGAAGTTTGGCAGGATCAGGCAGAATTCCCTCTATGGAGACGACGTGGCCTAGGATCGTAAGCTTACGGGCACCAAAATGACATTTTTTCAAATTAAGTTGCAACCCAGCTGACGTGAGACAGGCAAGAACTTGCTCAAGGCGGGCGAGATGCGTATCGAAATCGGTAGAAAAGACCACAATGTCGTCTAAGTAGCAAAGGCATGTGTGCCATTTAAGACCCCTGAGAATAGCGTCCATCATTCTCTCGAAAGTTGCAGGCGCGTTGCAAAGGCCGAAAGGCATTACATTGAACTCGTATAATCCATCAGGAGTTACAAAAGCCGTTTTTGGGCGGTCGGCTTCAGCCATCCGCACTTGCCAGTACCCGGAGCGCAGATCCAGTGAAGAGAAGAACTCAGCTCATCCAGGGCGTCGTCGATGCGTGGTAGGGGATAAACATCCTTGCGGGTAATCTTGTTGAGTCGGCGGTAATCGACGCAAAACCTGATTGAGCCATCCTTTTTCCGCACCAGCACGACCGGAGACGCCCAAGGACTGTGGGAGGGCTGGATCACACCTCGTTTCAGCATGTCGTCAACGTGTTCGTCAATGACACGGCGTTCGGCTGCGGAAACACGGTATGGACGTTGGCGCAGCGGAGCATGGTGACCGGTGTCAATACGGTGAACAACCGCTGTCGTGCGCCCCAAGGAAGGTTGGCCGAGGTCGAAAGAAGCACGAAAACGTTCAAGAAGTTCAACAACTTCACTGCGTTGTGTGGGCGTAAGCGCGTCGTCGATGGTATGCAAGAAAGCATCGGGGAAACGCGAGGCTGGTGCGGTAGCAGAAGTGATGGCACCGATAGGCAGTGGCGACCTATCGGAAGATAGGTCAAATGGACTAATGACGTCAACAGTGTCTAGACGCCCCACACATTCACCGTGTAAGAGAGTTGAAGGACATGGAAATGGATTGCACGCATAAATGGCAGCGGAACCATCGGTGAGTGTGACGACTGCAAACGGGAGTAGAAGGTTCCGTCGACGCGCACAATCTTCAGATGGTGTAAAAAGAGCTGTCGCGGCGGGGGCAGAGTCACAAGAGACGGGCACCAAGGCGGCAGAAAAAGAAGCGATAATGACGTCAGCGGTGACGATCACTTTAGGAGAACGGTTCGGGAGGTCGACGGTAGTGTCACGAAACGGAGACAAAGCCAGTTGCGCGCGAGCGCAGTCGACAACAGCATGGTGTGCGGAAAGGAAGTCCCAACCCAGAATAACGTCATGCGAAGCACGGCATAGGACGACGAATTCTACAAAATATAGTTCATCCTGAATCATAACACGAGCCGTACATGCGGCCGAAGGCTTGACTTGCTGCGAGCCTGCCGTGCGTAGGGAAATGTCTGGTACAGGAATCGTTACTTTCTTGAGTTTGCGGCAGAGGTCTTCACTTATGACAGAAACGGCAGCCCCCGTATCGACAAGAGCTGTTGTCGCGACGCTTTCCACAAATACGGCGATTTCGTTAGGAGGAGAAAGACGAGGCCTTGAAAATTTCGACGATGGCGCAGTTCTTGCCTCGGGAACTGCGGCTGTCAGTTTTCCTCCATACCAGAGCTGGAACGGCGAAGCATGGGTGAAAGGGAACGGCGGCGAGGGGAAGGAGACCGACGAGTGTTGAAGGCGGCGCGACGAGAATACGAGTCCGAGGGATCAGGGATAGAACGATGCGAAGGCTCTTGGGGAAGGTAGCCGAGGTTCGGCACGTCACGACGAAAATAAAGTCCACGGCGGCGACAGAAACGCGCAACATGTCCCGGAATACCGCATGCGAAACAGATAGGGCGGTTGTCCGGAGTACGCCAAGGGTTAAGAGAAGGTCCGGAAGGCGATAAGGGCACGTGGACCGGGCGTACCGGAAGTGGCGACGAGTAGAAACTAGCGGCGGGTCGGGAGGTAGTAGGCATCGGTCGCGGAGGAGGTCGGCTGAGAGCGGCAGCGTAAGTCAGAGGCGCAGTCACAGGCGGCGGTGTAGAGGGAGGTGGGAGCGCCTCAGAAACTTGTGCTTGGATGACACGACGGAGCGATGGTTCTAGCGTGGAAGCAGGCTCAGCAACACACGCTACAAGAGAGAGCTGGCGAGCCACTTCTTCCCGAATGTATTGTTGAATCTGCGGCAGCAAGCCAGAGTGATCAGCGCCAAGGCATCCAGGCTCAAAGGCCGAGAGGTCCGCGGACTGCACACTGGTGCGACGGGTGGAAAGGCGCTGCTTGCGCAGCTCGTCGAAGCTTTGACAGAGCTCAATTACTTGGGCAACTGTCGTAGGGTTCTTGGCCACGAGCATATGGAAGGCATCGTCGTCTATGCCTTTCATAATGTGCCTTATCTTGTCGGCTTCGGTCATGGACGCATTCACGTGCTTACAGAGGTCGATGACGTCCTCAATGTAGCTCGTGAAGGTTTCACCGCTTTGTTGAGCGCGACCACGCAAACGTTGTTCAGCACGGAGTCTGCGCACAGCGGGACGGCCGAAGACCGAAGTGAGGGTCTCGGTGAAAGCTGACCAGGTGGGAAATTCGGCTTCGTGGTTTCTAAACCACAGATGTGCCACATCAGTCAGATAAAAAATGGCATTGGTCAGCTTGTCGCGATCAGACCACTTGTTATGCGCGCTAACGCGGTCATACTCTGCAAGCCAGTCCTCCACGTCGTGATCGTCGGTGCCGCTGAAGATGGCAGGGTCGCGCTGACGTACCGCACCAGAACACACAACAGCCGGGGGGGCGGGAGCGGATTGCGAAGGGCCAGCGTCGTCGGTCATTGTGGCCGCAGATGGCAACGTATGGCTGCGGAGCTCCAGGTCGGGGAAAACGTTTACCCAGCACTTCCACCAAATGTCACGGGATGTTCTTGCAAGTCCACAGGACGTCTGACTGAAGTACAAGAAGACGGAGCAGTCTCAGCTGGACACTGATCGAGCGCGCACTCCTAGTTCGTCGACTTCCTCTTTCACACTTTACCGTGCCAGTACCGATAATCTCCAGTACAATATATATATATATATATATATATATATATATATATATATATATATATATACAGCACATGTGTACAGTATATACAGCGCTTATATAGCCCCTGTGCACCGCAACGCCCCTAGCGGTCTCCATGCAAACCAGAGCCACGGACAACGGACGACGAGGGAGGGACAAGGCTCAGCCATAAGATGCTTCGCCCCTAAAAGGAACAGCAACGGTCCGAGTACTCTACCTTACGGTACCCCCGATGTCACCGGTTGACAATCGGACTGTTGGCCGTCGATCACAGCATATTGTTTGCGATGTCGCAAGTGATCAGTAATCCAATGTATAATGATAGACGGAGGCATTACAACATTTTAAATAAAATGCGAAGCATTTCTTGGCGAACATTTGCTACTTTGACAGTATCTATCTATCTATCTATCTATCTATCTATCTATCTATCTATCTATCTATCTATCTATCTAGCCGCCTAGGTCTTTGTGCTCCCATGGTCGTTTCGTTAACTTGGTATGTACCAAAATTGTCATACTATGACTAGAGTATATGATGAACATAAATGATATGTCTTAATATACGTGTCATGCAGGTCATGAAACAGCCGCCTACATCTTGGTGCTCTCATGGTCGTTTCGTTAACTTGGTATACAGTGCCAGAATTGGAAAGTATAACATGAGTGTATGACGAACATAAGTGATATGTCATGACGTAAATGTCACGCATGTAATGACATGACATGCGTGTCATGTAGGTCATGACAATGACCCAGCGAAAAATATGAACACTCAAAAACCTCTTTAATGCATTCAGACGTGGGTACTAAGTGAAGAAAACTCTAAATGATGCTGGTAGAAGTCATAGTCATGAGCATGACTCAGCAAAAATGACGACTCAGCGAAAAAAAGCTTAACACCCATTAACCACTGGAATGGGTTCGGACGTGGGTACTAAGTGATGGAAACAATAAAGGATGGTAGTAGAAGTGATAGTCATGACCATGACTGAGCAAAAATGACAATGACTCAGCGAAAAAGATTAACACTCAAAAGGCACTGAAATGGGTTCTGACGTGGGTACTAAGTAAAGGAAACTCTAAAGGATGATGGTAAATGTGATAGTCATGAGCATGACTCAGCAAAAATTGTCAGTAACTGAGCGAAAAAAATTAACAGCAAACAAACCACCGAAATGGGTTCGGACGTGGGCTCTAAGTAAAGGAAACACTAAAGGATTGTGGTAAAAGCCATAGTCATCACCATGACTCAGGAAAAGTGAGAATGACTAAGCGAAAGAAGATTAACACTAAAAAAACCAATGGAATGGGTTCGGATGTGGTACTAACTGAACAAAAAGGCTAAAGGTTGATGGTCGAAGTCAATGTCATGAGCATCACTACGGCATTTGCCTTAAGTTATCTTAGGTGTAGCTAAAGGTACTCCTGAGGACTCATTAGAAGACTGTCATGACATGCGTGTCATGTAGGTCATGAAAGAGCCGCCTAGGTCTTGGTGCTCTCATGGTCGTTTCGTTAACTTGGTAGGCTCCCCGCACACTGCTTCGCATAACATCGATTCTCACAGGGCGTGGGATCTGTCGTCTTTCTTTTTATGAGTCAATCATGAGGTACATGGTCGAATGCTTCGCTAAAATATAAAAGAATCATATTTACTTGTCCGTTAGTGTGCAGAGAAAATGCTAGTCAGTGAATCACCATAATTAGCTGGCCTACAGTTGAGCTTGCTTTTCTGAAACCATACTGGTGAGCACCTTAGGGGCCCGGGCTGTCTTCCTGTATAGTGATATTATGCCGTCGTGGCGATGCGTAAGAACAGCGTCAAAACAAGTGCAGAATTGATGAAAACTGCTTCAAAATAAACTAATATGATTCAGAATGATGTAAAGGACAGCAATAGTCAAGCAGTAAGCGCATTAATTAGCAGGAACTCGTGAAAATAGTTTACCAAAACGCCAGTCTGGTACCACCACAGAGCAAGAGAGGGCCCACACCACCCCATAAGCGCTCGATTCCTCCTCACTCCAGTGCTACTCCAGCACCCGATCAGCGCGCGCCGTGTGGCAACAGAGAAGGAATAGGACTTTATAAGCAATTGGCGCGCTCTGGAACTTCCTTTGTGCCATGGACGCCGAGCTGCTGGAACGCATCGAGCGACAACGCTGGCGCATCATTGCGTCGCACTGACCTAAGTTTCACGTTAGTGGTGCTGCATTAGCGCTGGATTTGAAGTACACAAGCGCATGCTTTTTTTCTCGAGAAACTGGCTTATTTGTTTAGCGATGACATGTTCAATTAATTTACCAGGTGATATATAGAAATAGGACGATAATTTTGTACAACAAGACGGTCTCCTTTCTTAAATACAGGAACGATTCGGGCTGTCTTCCAGTCATCAGGTAATTGGCCAGTTGCCAGCGACGTGCGGAATGATATCACAAGAAATTGCGTGACAGTTTCTGCATATCCCTTGAGAAAAATGTTAGGATTATTATCACAACTAGAAGACTTTGACACCCACATTTAACAAAAGCGATAGTACACCTGGATAGGATATAAATGATACGTCATATGTTGAAGCAGAAGCCGTGGATGATGGGCACATGATAGCTCGTGAAAACACACTATGAAAACATGTATTAAAATGTTGCGCAATTTTTCTTGAGTCTGAAATCTAATGACCATGAAATTGCTTTTGCTAACTTATGAAAGTTCAGAACTTTGTTGGGTCACGTTTTATGAAGTCTGGCAATACCGTTTGAAAATATTTACATTTTGATGCTCGTAGAGCATCGCTACCTGCTCGCGCAGTGGACTCCTTGAAGGTGACTGCGCGTGTCCCCTTTTTAATCGCTTAAACTTGCGTTTCACTTTAATGAGGTTACGCGTAATCCAGGGTGTCTGCTTATAAATTCTTATGAATTCGGCATAAATGAACTTAAACAACGAAGGCATATATCTCGAAACTGACGCCAAAGAACATCGACGTCATCGTCATTGAAATCCAACAGGCTAGTGTCCATGTGTTCTAAAGTGTTTGCGTCATCAGCATGTGACTAATCCTTAGCTAAGCAGAATGATTTAGCTTCCTTACTGTGAGAGCTAAGTGACAAGAAAACACTAACAAGATGATGGTCGGACAGCCCCTGCTCTACAGAGACAGTAAAATTAGGAAACGTTCTCGGAAGAAACAATAAATCTAAAACAGATTCACATGCTCCCTGTTCTTGGGCTGGCTTACGAACAACTTGCATTAGGTTGTGTCTTAGCATGATCTTAGTGTGATGCCATTTGTGATGCACAGCACCTCCACCAATTGTAAAGGGGTGTACTGAACAATTGAGATGGTAGCGTCTGTTCGTAACCGAGAAGGCAGTTGACGCAGAGCAGGAACAGCTGGCTGCCCGAACTGCTCACACTCGTGTTAAGCACTGGCAATCCGGCTGGCCCACTGGTTGCACTGCAGGCATTGTACAGATGATCTGTTTGGCCTTGTCCTTGTGCTCTTCTTCTTCATTACATCAGAAACAATGTTAACCTGACTGTTCTAATTTACAAGGGCCTGTATGCCGTCCCAATCAACACCGGGTAGGTTAAAATCACCAATGCTTAAGGTTCTGGATTTCAAGTATTGGGCCATATGAGCTTATAATTTTTTCAAGTAATCTGGAGCTACATCAGGTGGTCTTATAATGCGTACAAGATAAATTAAGAACCCCAGAATGAGACCTTGATACATAAGCCCTCAGCATCAGCAATATCACCCAATGAAGAAGATTCAACATTGTTTTTATTAAGTACAGTGTAACGAAGAAAAAGTGCCGGTTAGCCAGGTGCATCTCCGGCGTATGAAATACGACGAAGAAGAAAGAAGTGCCGGTCAGTCATGTGCATCACCAGCGCTTTTACGCACGGGACTTATCCTGACTGCTCGCAGGGTTCTGACTGCCACACCAAGTTCGACTCTCAATCCTGTCAATAAAGACCTTGACATTTGGTGGAAGGTGCTGGGTACGAATGGAATCCATCAACGCTGGAACTTCGAAACCGAATCAGTCAACCATCTAGGCCCATGCCGGACGATCCCGCCCAGCCTTCTCGAACCATGCCTGACGATACAGCCCAACAACCTGCCGATACTGTACCACCTCCTGTCATCTGTCCTAGCGCGCAGCGTCATCATCAAGGAGCGAATCACTGAGTGCCTGCCAGCTGCTATTGAACCGCCTACAGTCGCGGCGCCCTTGACGTACGCTGACGTCGCTGCAAGGCCGCCCTTCGTGCCACGTCCACCTCTCCAAGCTGTTGCATGACCACCCCTGATTCCCTTCTCGCCGCCTGCACCACAGTTACCACGCCAGGCAAATCCTTGGTGCACAGCCGACAACCGCCCCATTTGCTATCATGGTGGCATTCCGGGACACGTTGCCCGCTTTTGTCGACGCCGTATGCAGCCTACTTATGATTACCGCCGACCTCTGAGCACTTATGACCCTCTACAGCTACAATCCCCTGTGTCGCCAGATGAAACCCCTGTTCTCAACACTACTCGTCGTTGGCCATCCCCACGCCGCCGTTCCATCTCACCGATGAGACGCCGGCCAAGCCCTCTGCCCCAGGGAAATTAAGTGTCGCAGTTCCCGAGGCGAGAAGGGCGTCCCCTTCGATTTACACAAGGCCTTGAAATCGCCCCCACAAAGTCATTGAGGTATACGTCGAAGGGATTCCAACATTCGCACTGGTTGATACGGGCGCAGAAATCTCAGTGTTACACGCAGGACTTTGCCGACGGATAGGAAAAGTAACGACGTCGCTTTCCGGACTGCATTTGAGTACTGCGAGCGCACAGCCTGTCGAACCTTTGTGAGCCTGCACTGCACGTGTTGTAATCGCGGAATCTCTTCATGTCATTGAGTTCGTTGTCCGGCCGTCCTGCTCCCACGATGTCATTCTAGGCTGGAATTTCCTTTCGTCTAACAATGCCATCATTGACTGTGCCCGCGCCGAGGTGGAGTTGTCTTTTCCTTCCGCTGCAGCCATGGACCAATATCCCGTGACGTCTACAAAAATGCTTGTGACCGAAGTTACTGATATCCCTCCTCAGTCCGCCGCCGTCGTCTCTGTATCTTGCGCATCCGCACGTGACGCAATCGTCTTATTCACGCCATGTGACTTGTTCGCCCGTCGCCGTTCCCTTCCGATGCCCTTTGCCGTCATCGCCATCAGTGCTGGTCGTGGTTTGATGTGTGTGTGCAATGTGTCTTTCCTGTCGATTACATTGCATCGCGGAGAGTGCCTTGGTTACGCTCAACCTATGGATTCTTCAATGCTCTTCGATGCTCCAGACGCCGCACATTCGACATTCCTCGCCGCGCTCGCCAATGCAACTCGATCGCCGTTGGAGTGCTTCCATCCGTCAATCTCCGGTGATTTTACAACCACACTACGCGCGCAACTTGTCAGCCTGCTACGCGAATTGTCAGCCTGCTACGCTTTCTTCGACTGCCGTCAACATGCTCTCAGCCGCACTGCCAGTGTCGTACAGCATCCACACCGGTTCGCACGCCCCACTCCGGCAGCGTCCTTACCGTGTCTCAGCTTCTGAACGCCGCGTCATCGACGAACAAGTGAGCGTTATGCTTCGGCGTGGCGTTATTCAGCCATCCCAGAGCCCGTGGGCATGGCCTATTGTCCCCGTAAAGAAGAAAGATGGTTCTATTCGCTTCTGCGTTGACTACAGACGTCTTAACAAAATTACGCGCAAAGACGTATATCCCCTACCACGCATAGACGATGCTCTTGACTGTTTGCAAGGTGCCGAGTTCTTTTCCTTTTTGGATTTGCGGTCTGCATATTGGCAAGTCCCCATGGCAGAGGATGACCGCTCCAAAACCGCCTTCGTTACACCGGACGGATTATACGAATTTAATGTCATGCCATTCGGCCTATGTAATGCGCCCGCTACGTTCGAGCGTATGATGGACAGTATCTTGCACGGTCTCAAGTGGCACACGTGTTTGTGCTACCTAGATGATGTCGTTGTCTTCTCACCTGATTTCTCGACTCACCTCCAAAGACTAAGAGAGGTATTTGGCTGTCTGGCTAAGGATGGCCTGCAAAAAAACTTCTTTGCCGCTCTTAAGCTTACCATCTTAGGCTACGTCGTATCTAAAGAAGGCGTGCTCCCGGATCCTCCAATAGTACATGCACTTGCGGAGTTCCCCAAACCCAATAATCTGGAGATACTACGCAGTTTCGTCGGCCTCTGCTCCTATTTTCACCACTTTTGTAAAGAACTTCGCCATGATCGTCGCCCCTTTGACTCAATTGCTTGCTGGAGACAACTCCCTATCCACCTAGTCGAAAGCATGCGATGACGCGTTCACGACCCTTCGCCATCTGCTCACCTCTCCTCCTATCCTGCGACATTTTGACCCCACTGCCCCAACTTAAATCGATACAGATGCTAGTGGAGTCGGCCTTGGGGCGGCTTTTGCCCAATGCAAAAGTGGTTGTGAGAAATACGTCGTTGCCTATGCTAGCCGCACGCTGACAAAATCGGAGCACAACTACTCTGTTAAAGAAAAGGAGTGTTTATCCATACTCTGCGCCCTTACGAAATTTCGACCCTTGTTATACGGCTGCCAATTTGATGTAGTAACGGACAACCATGTGCTGTGCTGGCTCTCCTCATTGAAAGACCCCTCTGGCCGCCTCGCACGCTGGGCACTCCGTTTACAAGAGTACGACATCCGGGTCGTGTACCGCTCTGGACGCAAGCACATCGATGCCGACGCTCTCTCCCGCTCGCCAATTTCACCTGACCCTGATCCTGACAGTTTTTGCCCACTCAACTTTGTCCTCTCAGCACTTGCCATCGATGACATGCGCTCTGAGCAGAGCAAGGACCCGTGGATTTCTTCGCTTTTGGAGTTTCTCGCTGATCCTACCGCTGTTATGGCGTCTAGGACTCTACGGCGGCAGGCGCCTCACTTTGTTATTCATGACTACCTCCTCTACCGTCGCAATTATCACCCCGAGGGTCGGCAATGGCTCCTAGTAACACCGCGTCATTTCCGGGCTGCGCATGATTTATGCGCATCGTTTCACACTGATCCCCAATGTGCACACGGTGGTGTGTTAAAGACCTACACCCACCTTAGGCTCCGGTATTACTTGCCTGGCATGTATAACTTCGTTCGCAAGTACGTCCGCTGCTGCCTCGACTGCCAGCGCCGAAAGTCGGTCACTAATTCCACTGCCGCACCCTTGCAGCAGCTTGCGATCCCGCCCTTTTGATCGGGTCGGAATCGACCTTTACGGCCCGCTTCCTTGTACTGGTGCTGGCAACCGCTGGATTATCGTTGCAGTGAATCACCTCACACGCTATGCAGAAACCGCTGCACTTCCATCTGCAACTGCCCAAGATGTTGCATCCTTCATACTGCAGCATTTTGTTCTTCGTCACGGAGCCCCTCAGGAACTTCTCAGTGATCGAGGCCGCGCATTTCTATCTGAAGTCGTGACGTCGCTTCTGAAGGGGTGTCACATCATCCACAGGACCACTAGCGCATACCATCCGCAGACGAACGGGCTGACGGAGCGTTTCAACCATACTCTTGGCGACATGCTCGCCATGTACGTCGCGTCCGACCATTCCAACTGGGACGCTGTGCTTCTGTTCGTCACGTTGGCCTATAATACTGCCACTCAACCTGCCACTGGTTTTTCTCCGTTTTTCTTACTGTACGGCCGTGAACCTTCCTGCACCACCGATACCATGTTACCCTACCAGCCTGATTCATCGGAAAGTGTTCCTGTACCTCAAGCTGCGCAGCATGCTGAAGAATACAGACAACTCGCCCATTGTCTTACCACCGCAGATCAGACAGAACAGAAGCTTCGTCGTGGTGTCTCTGTTACCCCAATCTTCCCTTCCGATTCATTGGTTTGGCTGTGGGTTCCACCTTTGTATCCCGGCCTTTCTTCTAAGCTGCTCCCAAGATATCATGGACCTTACTGTGTACTTGCACAAACTTCCCCCGTGAATTATGTCGTCGAGGCTGTGTCAATGTCTTCTGATCAACGCCGTCGCGGTCGCGAAACTGTTCACGTAGATCGGCTCAAGCCCTTCTACGATCCCTCTATGTTACCGTATGCTTAGATTGCCAGGATGGCGTCTTTTTCTCCGGGGGACAAATGTTACGAAGAAGTGCCGGTCAGTCAGTTTCCGTGGAAAATTCAGTGGTGTCAATCAAGACAGTCGGAAGTGGCGATCACCAGATTGCGCTGTCGTGTCCCTCCCTTAAATCTATATTTACACAGGACTGGTCTGGCGATATCTCCCCTGTGTCAATTCTGCCAGGAAACAGAATCCCTAGATCACTATTTTCTGATAGGTCGCCGCTATACAGTATTAAGAAAAAGGCTTCTAGAAATTACACTGGCTAAACTAGGAATAATTTTAACATCAGAAATAATACTAACGTTCGGTGCGTGCGTCAGTTCTGGGCTTCAGCCGCAAGGATGTCTTTGATGCCATTTGTGCTTTGATGCAATCAACTAAACGAATCAAGTTTTAAATGATTACTTTTATATTGATGTTCTTTCTCTTCTTTTTCCATATGTTTTTGCCTTTCTTTTTGCATACGTAAATCATCAAAGTATTACTTAAAAGTGCAGGCAGCGAATTCTTGGCCAATCCCCCAGTGTGGGCCCGAGCCAAAGTGGGAGGCAATCATCATCAGGCGCATCACCAGCGCTTTTACGCACTGGACTTCTCCTGACTGCTCGCAGGGTTCTGAGTGCTGCACCGAGTTCGATTCTCAGTCCTGTCAATAAACACATTGACGACAGCAACACCTCCTCCTCTGGAAGCCCTATCTTTCCAGTATACTTTGTACTCAACAGGGAAAATATCTTCATCTATCTTATCGCGTAGCCACGTCTCGGTAATGACTGTGATATATAGATCATGTTGAACTAAAGCAATTTCTAACGAATCAGTTTTATTGCGTAAACTACGTGCGTTTATGTTGATCATGGGCAGATGCTTATTTGATACCGAGCATCCCTGTCATACCTGAGATTGGCTACGTTGATTTGCTGTTTGCGACCTTTACCTTGTTTTTCTGTTTTCACACGCTTAAGGCTAGTCTCGCCCCACATAAATATATCATCGTCCACTTTAAGCTTATCACGAAGCCAAGTTACCTTTTTGCCCTGAGCTTTTCAAGCCTTATCACTTTCCCAGAGTAACTTTCGTTTGTTTAATGTAGCTTGCGAGTAATCATCCTGTATAAATATAGAAGATCTTTCCAGTTCCCTTACGTTTTTAAATATTTCCTTTTTCTCATTGAAATCTTCCATATAAACAATTACAAGTAGTTTACCGCGCTGGTACCGAGTCTATGAAAGCGTCCTATCGACACGCAGCTCACCGCTCCATGTGCGTTTAAAAATACCAGAAACAACTTTTTTCTTCAGATCAGCCTCTGTTTCATCAGGACTTTCAGGCAATCCGTGTTGAAGGGGGTTTATCACCGTTGGGCGGCAAGTGGAAGGATTGCACGACGTTCACAAAGACAGTCTCAGCCGCCGTCAACAGCTCGCTATCTCTCCTCGCACCTCTAGGCAACACAGTGTCCCACTGTCGCGTACGTTGCTTCATCCCCCCTACAGTACTCCAACTGCGACGAGAAGCCATCTTGGCGACGCAAGGCGACGTGAGAATTTTTGAACTGAAAGTAAAACTTGATGTACGATCAGTAAGGGGAAAGTTGTGGGCACGCCACGCTCCGCCATTGCCTTCGCAATGCAAGGCATTGAAGGAGGAGCGAAGCACCGCGATGGGAATGAGAGGCGATCTTCGATTGTCAGTAACTATGTTTCAGCTTAACGCATCGAAGTACTTTGGCGGCGAAGTGTTTCTGAAATAGTCCAACTTCAAGTCCATTTCTTGCCATCGATATAATGTTCGGCACAACCACTCAAGATGGCTGTCAACTGCAATGAGTTGAGCAGTGAATCAATATAGCCACCCAACGTATTGCCACCGTCAAAACGAGTTTTGTATCAGGCGTATATTGCAGCGGTACTCATCTTTCGCGCTTCCCTAACCACCAACCATATGACCTAAGCCCGTTGAACCCACAGGGAAAGTTTAAGCAATGTCTACAGCACCCGTAGTAACACAAGGTAACCTCCGCAATAAATAGACGAGTGCGAACAACGCAACGTCAAATTCCATCCAACTGCACAAAGAAAGCTTTGCCATACTTGTACTTAGAGTGGCTTGAGGCAGGCATCATGCATGTACCAAAGCTCTGATGAAGTATATAATGAAAGTATTCATTTCATCGGCGTGGTAACACGCCAGACCATGACATCGATACAACCTTCCACTTGATTGTTCCACCGCACCAAGCCACGTTTCTACAGCGAAACCTGATATCGCTGTGGTTATCTACCTTTATTTTATTTGTATTCCCCCTTCTCTGTCTCGTAATTACGAACATATACTGTTCGCACCATTTCCTCTAAAACAAAGGAAAAAACATCCACGCACTCCTTTTATGCCATTTTTTGCCGTAAAAAATAACAGGGTAAAGAATAAATGTCGGACTATTTAATTTTTCTTAAGCGAGAACTTAAGAGCAGATATGGAACTTATGTCCGTGACTTGCGTGCAGGTCTCGCTCTCCACTTGCTAATTTTTCCTAAGCTACATCGATGGACACATTCATATTGATTTGTGATTACCTTTTGCCCGATTGGCTGATAATGTCATTCAGGCCTGCGCTTTCGAAGGTTAGTTGATGATTTCCGCTTTACACTTTCTACTCGAACCCAATAAGAGTCTGCTCTGAACTTACTCTTCTTTTTTTCTTTAAGTGCGTGTTGCGTATATATAGCGGGTTGCATGCGCAGCTTCTGGAATGGATAAATAAATGAAAAAAAAACCTTTATGGGAAAAGAATCGTTTGAGGCCAAGTGCATAGTACTAAGTGTAATCAAAGCCTTGCTGACCAAGCAGCGGCCGCCCCTTACCAACTTGAGCTGTGGACTGTCCTATGGTCTCCATCTGCGACGAGCCCACACGACCGACCCCTATTACATTCTAAATCTTGTCGAGCTAAGGGTGAGAGTAATGTAACTTTCTGCGAAGAGCGTTTGTGCATTTTAGCTCACCCGAATTTACGATGTCCAATTCTTTACCTTCTTCTCCTTTCCCGCATTGCTGACCGATGTTCAGGTATATACCCCTGCACAAGACCCTTACGGTCTGGTCGGCAGGCTTTCCGCTTCCCTGTTAATATATTTATTTGTCTCTCCGTTGAGCCGGCACCTGGTCACGACGAACAAGAGTGTTCTTTGGACGCGTCGCTTGCGCCTAGTTGATCGCCGCATACTCACAACCACTGTCGCACTAGCGTCCTATCATATTTTCGCGTTTGCGGGGCTGTGCTGATCACGTTATTTTTAAGATAACTGATGTTTATGTTTTTTTTTCTTGCTTTACTTTCGTGAGCGACTCACCCTAGGTATTGTGAAACAATTACTGCACCAGCTAAATCTTTGCCTTCGACTCTACTGGCAATAAGGCTGTTTCACATTGCCGTACAAGCATACATATGTCATGTAGGGATGTGCGCTTTTTTGTGAAAGCAAGAACGCAAAAAAAATTATCAAGAGAAGATTGGTTGCACCTAAACAAACCTTGAACCAAAATACTTGTTGGTTGGCGCCCATGTGTATTTACTTGGTTGCTTATATGCTCCCAGCTTAAATTGTAATTTTCGTACAGTTTACGTACTCGCTAGAATCCTGCACATGTTTCACAGAATTAAGTATCAGGGTCCGTATTCCCAATAACGTTCTTGGCTAGAACAATCCCTAAAGATGGTGCGACATGCTAGTATTCATTTTTAGGAAAGCCACTGCCACTAAAATGCACATCCGAGGGACGCCGACGAATCATCTGTGGAAGCATATGACCACTAACGCGCGAGCAGTGGCACGCAGATGTTCGTGCGGGACCTGAGTATTATTATTATTATGATTTGATTTGTAAACATATACACACACAAACCGCACAAAGAGCGATGGACCGAAAAATCTTAGGACTAACGTTAAGAGACAGGAAGAGAGCGGTGTGGATCAGAGAACAAACGGGGATAGCCGATATTCTAGTTGACATTAAGCGCAAGAAATGGAGCTGGGCAGGCCATGTAATGCGTAGGATGGATAACCGGTCGACCATTAGGGTTACAGAATGGATACCAAGAGAAGGGAAGCGCAGTCAAGGACGGCAGAAAACTAGGTGGGGTGATTAAGTTAGGAAATTTGCAGGCGCAAGTTTGAATCAGCTATTGCAAGACAGGGGTAATTGGAGATCGCAGGGAGAGGCCTTCGTCCTGCAGTGGTCATAAACATATAGGCTGATGATGATGATGATGATGATGATGATGATGATGTTGATGATGATGAAACAGGAAAGAGAAAGTGAGGAGCAAGGCTGGCAACTGCCACCAGAAGGGGCACAACGCCTGCCTACTCTTCGGAAAGGACGAGCGAAACATAGAAGGAAAGATAGGTAGCGGGGGAGGAAAGGGGAACAGTTTTTGCACAAGCAGGACAATAATGCAGGGGACCCTAGCCATAAAGAGCTGCACTGGAAAGAAATAATAAAACAATGAGGCTCAGATTAGACGAAGCAATTAAAATAAGAAAAAAAGAAATGGATAGTACAAGACAGCAACAGTGTTCTACGGGAAGCTCTTCAGCGAGAACGTGGACAAACATTTGGGAGACGCCTAAGCTTCGCTTTTATAAGCGGAACGCGATAGCATTCAAATATGTCTAACTGCTTCTCACGCTTCCCGGCCACCACAGCTTTCTTTTTACAGCGAAGCTGTTAAGGGCTAGGTTCCCTCACTCGAGTCCGTTTGTAGTGAAAAAATTATCATCATCAGCATTGCCTCGAGCGTCATTGTCTTCTTCCGCAGCTGGCTCGTTGGCGGCCAGCGATTTGCGCTCGCGCCTGTTCGATACCGTGCCAAGCACACCCGCTTGCTCGGCACGCGCAGATCCCGACCGTAGGCCGACCGGCGTGTACGACAACACCGGCTCTATGTTCGTGGCGCTTTCCCACCAGTTATGCTTTAGCACAGGTATCAAAACGGATGACTCAGATGACTGACAAGTCATGACATCAATAACATCAGATGCTGGTCAGTTACGTCACGATTACACATAATAAAATCACGGGTGGCGCATACCCGCATTGGATTTGCGGGTATGAGCCAGGGACAAGAAAGAAAGAATGAAGAAAGAAAGGAAGGGAAGAAAGAAAGAAATAGAGAAAGAAAGATTAAAAGAAGGAAGGTAAGAAAGAAATCACGTGTGGCTCATACCCGCGTTGGATATGTGGCTATGAGCCGCCGAGAGCAGGAGCGGGAGAGATCTCACAGGATCCTGACGGTGCCCTGCAGTGTGCCGCGTCTATGAATGCTGTGGCTCATACGCTAGTCCATGATAATGGGGTGGACTTGGCCATGAAACGCCCTACTTGGCCATCACGCCGGGCGAAAACAAGACGCCCGTACGTGTCCTTGCTCTTTGACGAACATGCCGAAGACGCCCAATATAATTAATAGTAATAATATTGTCACCAAGTTATTTCGCGTCAATATATAAATTAACCATTCACTACAGCCCACCCAACATAGTTACAACTTCTCTGGCTTCCATCTTCACAGTAGTGGAATGGGTCTGAATTTTTTTTCTGCCCCTTCGCCTCCGCGCGCCGTGGCTGCGCGGAGGCGAGCGCCATGTGAATGGTGTTGTTGCAAGGAACCGAGCAGGCCACGCCGCTTTGTGAATGCTAGAAACGCTGGAAAATGTAGCAGGTCTGCGCGATCTTGCAGTGTAACAACCCTATCATCAGGCTAGCTGCATTTTCGAGCAGTTACAATAAATATTTCAGTTGCCTGTAATTGAATCGCATAATTAAAAATGTTTGTCTATATATTTGTCCGTCTTCAAACCTAGCTGGTTAACCTTTGGAAAAGCATTCGATCACAAGGCAATAAAATCTGATAAAGGCCATCATTCATCCACACGGATGTTGCTTCACGAAAATATTGGCCATAGTGTTCCCCTTACTTTCACTAAATGTGATCGTGGAGGCGTTTACTCTTCCCCTAGCGCATTGGGATAAGTTTTGCGCTGCTCGTAAAAAAACGTATCTTACGCTCCGGATAGCTTGCTTACGTTTTTACAATGTAATTTGCCCAGATTTATAGAACTTCGCTTATACATTACACCTAATGTTCCTCTCATTAAAAAAAATTATACAAGGACATTTTTTGCACTAGGACACAGGGATATCCTACTACAAACCTCGCATCACAAATAAAAACAGAAACAAAAAAGACGATTATGTAGGCTCTCGAGTGCTCGAACACGTAAGGTATTGCACATGATGTGATTAGCACAAACAAGTTGGATTCCGCTAACACATAACTCACAGCGTGAGCCTTATATGCGAGACATATTGAATTTGTGTAGCTTAAGATTATTTCGGGACCAATGGGAGACAGCGTGAAAAGGCCATATAACGGATTTGAGCCCTTGCTAAAGAAACGTTTTAGGAACGCTTAAATTTTTCACATGCCAGTTAACTTTACACACAAACTGGACATCGTGGCGTTCCGTTTATGTTTGCTAAACTTGATTTATGTGGCAATTTCGGTGACGTCATGGCAGGGGCCTAAAATTCGGGCCGCTTGTAAAACACACTGACAACACTAGGGGTAACTTATACGCAATTTTTGCAAAGGCCACAACTAGCCCACACACTTTGGAGTTTGCCTACACATTAATATTTGCACTCCAATATTTGCGCGCATAAATCCGCAAATTACTGCTCGGCTAGAAGATATACCAGTCGGAGCACATTATCAGTAAATATAAATTCGCCATAATCTTTATATGAATGCGCAAATTACTGCTCGGCTAGAAGCTACCAGTCAGAGCACATTACCAGTAAATATAACTTCGCCATAATCTTTATAACTGTGATGAAATATTTTCGCAGCTAGAAAAAAGGAAGCACTTATGATGAAGGATTTTCATCAATTCGTTTTTTTTAACATCAAAGCCTTATCTGCCAGTGAAACTAATTTTATGTTCTTGGCAACAACATGAAGAATATACAATGCTTTTTATTATTTTACTTACTAACTTGTTTTTAATTCATAATCAACAATCTTTCTAAATGCTGTGGTTCTGGCAGATATTTCAATATGTTTTAGAATGCATTTGAAAGCATCATGCACTTTTAGTTTTTTTTGCACTGCGCTATTTTGCTGTAGCCCTTTCTTCTGGGTTTGTAAGGTCGCCTCCAAAAGAAATCAGGATCAAATATTTCGCTTGTACACCACTCGAGTTCGGCCTTCAAACACGCATGGAACTAATTGTTTACTTGTATTAACTGCTGTCGCTCATAAATACCATGTGTTACATTTCTCCATGTTGGTGGCCACATTCGTTCCCATATTTAGATTGACCTCCCTGGGCAAGTCAGACGTTTCATCAACTTGGCCCCGACGAAGCTTGCTTTGCGCTGTCCGAAACATTTGTTAGCTCAATCTAGAGGCTGCTTGCGAGTCTCGACATGTGCACGATTTTCTCAGCCATGCGAATATCAACGCCCAGTCAACTTATTGAATTTAGTTTGCAGAGCGTGCTTGAGAGCAGGGCTGCCGTGGTGCTCAAGGCGGAGGTCACAAAAGCTTTCCTCAAATTTTGAATTTTTTTATATCGAGGAAAAAGCCATGGAGGAGACATAGACAAAACTGATAATTCGTATGTGGATGAACCGATACAAGTGACATATTTGAATATCAATTTATTAGTATAAAAGTTATTACTTGATGACTAAATAATTACTTCCGGAGAAAAATAGATAACTGGGGTCTTCTAAGTGATATTGCTGACAACGTATATAATTGATGTGACTGGCATAGAAGGCTTTATTTTTTAACTATATACTTCGCGCATAACAGGAGGAGCCACACTTACACAGGATGCCCCAGCTATCATGTACTAAGACTTAAAGATATGCAAATGCCTTGTAGATGGACAGAAGCAAGGTAATGCTGTTGCCATCGCTTGGAGATACTCAGAATATTTTTTGCATTCCGGCTAATTACATTATTAGTCATATTTATAAAAAACCACTTCTAAAATATTATAATTAGATTAAAAGTGTGAATGAGTAAGTTGTAGAGCAACCTGAAAAACTCACTATACAGATTTCTGTTGCTGAGTGCGTGTTTCTGAGCGTGAAAGAAGCCTGCGAACGCACCTAAAATTAACGCGCGACTGGCCACTCGAGGCACTTTGCGTGTGTTCGCGGGCTTCTTTCATGCTTCTAAGAACACTGTTCTGTAGCCCGTATTCAGCAAAAGAAATCTGTGTCGAGAGTTTTCATGTTTCTCTACAATTTTCTCATCGACACTTTTAATCTAATTACAATATTTGAGAAGTTGATTTAAGAAATATGATTAATAATGTAACCAGGCAGAATGCCAAAAAAATGTTCTGAATACCTCGAAGCGATTGAAAGCCACATTACCTTGCTACTGCCCAGCTAAGCAGCATTTGCATATTTTCAAAGTTTTTTCTCAAGTTACGGGGGACACCATATATATGTTTATAAATGAACATAGTGCATGTTCAATTATCTGCGAAGCAAATTAGCAGTGTGAACATTATAATGAAGGAATTTTGGCAAATTCTATTTAATGGATTCTGATTAGAATTCAGTGCAAAAGCGCCGTACAAAACAAGAATCAGTGTTTCTGGATACACTGGTATTTCACAGCGTGGCAGGGTCGCTATAGATGTAAGACATTTTCTTAAATATTCGCTAGCTGACTAAAAGGTAGGTTTCAAAGGCGAAATAAAAAAAAGTTGCATTGTAGCGGTTTTGTTTCTGCATTGCTTCAAGAACTTTTGTCATCGTTCCACTTGGTATAAATTGCGATACGTTGTTTCGCAGACGGAGAAGAGCAACCAGACATTATCAGTTGGTTTGACCCGCCGCGGTGGCTCAGTCAGCTAAGGCGTCGCGCTGCTCAGCACGAGGTCGCGGGATCGAATCCCGGCCGTGGTGGCCGCATTTTGATGGAGGCGAAATGCGAAAACGCCGTGTGCTTGCGTTGTAGTGCACGTTAAAGAACCCCAGGTAGTCAAAATTTATCTGGAGCCCTCTACTACGGCGTGCCTCATAATAAGAACTGGCACGTAAAACCTCAGAAAGAAGAAGATCAGTTGGTTACTGCCAATTATTTGGTTTGCTTCGATGTTCAAACAAACCGAATAGAATATTTTTGAATACGAATATGATTAGAGTTAATATTCGATTTGTATTCGAAACTTCGCATTTTCGCCCACCCATATATTAACACACCTGAAACACTGTGAGACCAGCGAAATGTTATATTTAAAAAAGTTCGTATATGAGCTGCCTTAAACGGCGCCATTATATTGAATAACTAGGATATATTGAGCAGAAGTTACCTGCACTGCGTGTCCGCTCGGAGTCTGCGTCTGCGGAACAACTGCAACAGTATTGCAACAGGGTAATTACAAACAGTCCTCATATCTACGGTTTTGTTTCCTTCCAGGTGTCACTAAGTGTTTTGTTTCTGTCTGTGTATTTTCGAAACGAACGAATATTCGAAAAATAGGAACAGTGAAATGTGGAATCGAATACAACTTGAAGAGCAGGAACTGTTGAACTCGTATTTATAAATTTCTAATATTCGCACGGCCCTATGAATTTGGCACAATATTAGCTTTCGCACACGGCCGTCCAACCAAGTCCCAGGCGTGCTCATTTTCGCAGTTTAAAGTTATTCGCGCGCGATGTACAGGTACAGACAGTAAGAATCCCGCGTTTAACGCGCGATCTGCGTCCTCGAGTTAACGTGGGTGACATTTAGAAATAACACCGTACTTGATGCATTCTCGACGTCAGCATTGTACCGCTGATGCCCGCGTGCCGCTTTTGACATCTAAGTGCTCTCCAAACTATTGCACCGAGAAGCAACAAAATAGTTCTCAGCAATGATCATAAAAAATAGCTGTGAAGAGAGAGGAACGAAACATCTTTCTTGAACTTTTACTAGACAAAATTCAAGCGATAATAAGAATTCTTTAATTAAAAATAAGACTTTTTTCTTTTGCAAATCAGTTCTGCGTAAGCCCGAATGGTGGAAAAAAAATGAAATGTAAAACTGTCGCACACCCGAGTGTAGCGCGAAGATCCAAAGGAAGCCCCCGTACGGGTTTTTCCAGAAGACATTTCCGCAGTTAAAAACAACATAAGTTCGTCCGAGACCAGAAGGCATTCTTCTTGAACACGTTTTCTTTATGAAAAACCCGTGTGAGTTTCTCATGTTGCTTATTGCGTCATGCTAGAGTCTGCTGGGTGACAATATTTTGCTATCAATTTTTTTTATTGCGTTGAAAGACAGAATTTTGCTTGATTCCAATTGACTTTGCGTTAGGGCAAAGCGAAACTTTTGCCGTGAATATTGTATGTGTGACTACGAGCAAAACATTATTTTTGTTTCTTTTTATTGCTGGGGGAGGAGGAAGGGAGAGACTGCAATTACACTGCACACTCCAGCCGCCCTCGTGGCGTCTGCATTGCACCTTGGGCGGTAAATGAAAGATAATAAAATAGCTACGATAACGTTTGCACTAAGCAATGACACCCAAACTTTAATCCGCCCTTCGTTTTCAACAAATATAAAGGCGTTTATTTGCTAGAGAAGGAAGCACTTTGTCCAGTTAACACGTGTTTTGTGGAAACGAAAGAGATTAGCATATGCTGCTTGAAGTCACGCCAATACAAACCATTGTCATGAAAAGCAGGCAGATGCGTTATCATAGGTTATGTTTTTCATGTCCCAATGTTGAAAATCAATCTCAGGAGGACCAGTGAGATAATAATCGAACTTTTCTGTCATGGTGAGTCAAAGCGTAGTTAAAACCTATAACATGTTTCACTTTCTTCAAAGCAGGCGAATGGGTCCACATTGGCTACCCGTATGGCGTAAAGTTGGTAAGCTTGGCCCCGCTGTGTCAGGTGATGACGTAGTTATTGGTGGACGGCAGATCTAGGCAAACATTGCTTCGCTACTAAAAGCCGGCTTAATGTGTAGGATGTCGAGAAACAACGGGCGCTTCTAATTACATCTTCGAGAGATACCTTTTAAACATAATTGTGGTCCGCAATTGTGGCTATGCTAACGCTGCGACTAATGCTTGATAGTGTGATGACGACGCAAAATACATAGAGAATAGCGACTGGAACATATATTACACAAAATTCGTTCTTTCGGTGCACGATAAGAAACCTGAAAGCCCACGAGCATTGTAAAAAAATGAATGAACCGTGACTTCTTCTGTTTTGCTCAACTGTATGTTGCGTATCACCCTCTATCGCTATTTTTTTCTTTGTAATATATTTATGAAGCGCAAATAAATGCTTCATCTTTGTGCTCAAGAAGTGCTGTAACGTGTGTCACTTTCTATTTTGACAAATTAGCTATGTGTTTTTATGCTCAGCGCTTCATAATTCACAAATTATCATCTGATGTATAATTCAAGAGCACGTTAATCGTTACGTACACCCGTGCGCAAAAGTATATCAACCGGAGATTTGGCGATAAAGCTTATTTTATGATTTGCCTGTCAGTGCTACTTAAAATTGAGGAGTGTAGTCCAAACATGGCACTGCAAACGTCTCTTAGCAGTCGTTAACATTAATTTATGCATGTTATTTACGTATGAAGACCCTGTGGTCCGTATACTTTTCCTCAAGAGTGTACATTATATATCGGTGCATTGCGTGAAACTGCCTTCCCTGGCGGAAATGGACAAAATTTCAAGTTTTCGAATGAAAAAGATAATAATTTCATACACTTTGTAATGGACAGTGTTACTACCTTTAACGTAGTTGTAAAAAAGAAAAATATTATTAGAAGAAACAGTCCATTCTCAGAAAATGCAATTATTAAGTACATTTATTGGCTTTACATGTCAAAATCAGTATCCGCATAGAGGAGGACTCTATAATGATATTGACCTCCTTTGATTCTATAACGTGCTTTAACGGCACGAAAAAGGAAGTTGAAGAATACATGCTTCTCTCGCCTAAACGGCACTGAAATCGTATTGTTTCCGGTTTAGGCTTTCTATGCGCACCTAAATGTTCAAGAGAGGTATTTAACACTCCCGGCACCGAAACCTCAAGTTTGACGGGTGCTTCGGCACCAACCCGAGACTGCGGAGCATGCTGCACCGAGCTCTTGGTGGGTGGGCATAACTCGCCGCATTCGGCGAGTTATGCCGATCCACAGATATTTATTTTATTTATTTGCGATACTGCCAGTGCCAGTTAGACCAAAGCAGGTGGGAATTATGCTAGACAGTTTTACAAAAAATGTCGCATTTTCACCCGAAAGGGTGAAACTTCTATCACCATCAATTGTGATAGCAAATTGGTTGAGAACTATACGGAGTAAGGCTAGTAGTAGCTATACAGAGTAAGGATCACACTCGATGACCGCACACAACTTCTGTGAAAACGCTAGCGTGAGCGAGCGCGTCAGCAGCAGCGAGCGAAGGTTCGTGCGGTCTATCGGTTCAACGGAAACTGAGCGTGGAAAGCACAGTGCATACGAAGGCGGGAGCCGTATTGCATATCGCTTTCAAGATACGACGCGCGCGACCACCCGGCGCCGCACAAAATTCAAGTTGCTCGCAGAGCAGAAGCCGAACGCGCTTCCTCCCGCGCTGCCTTCCCGCTTTCCTCCTTTCGCCTGCGAGATTCCAGTTCCCCTTGCGCCCCGTCGCGAGATAGGCATTTGATGCCGCAGCTAAACGTCGCCTCCCCTCCATCCTTCCCATCCCCCCACGGTCTTTCGCGCCAAGGAAGACGCGTTTGCTCTCCGCCGCGCGTTCGCTCCCCGTGAAAGCGCGCGTCGCTCCCGTGCTTTCACCGGCACACACAGCAGACAGTGCACGGCGACGATTTCATCGCCCTCGGACTTTATTCGAAACCTCACGGTGACGGCGACTTCGACGGCAGAAATCCGCTTGCAATGTCCATATAATTGCTATCGCAATAAACGGAACAGCTCATGCTACGTGGTACAGTAAAAGGGAAAATAAGAATTGAAAAAGAAAAGTTGCTTTAAGTACTGTGAAAATCACCGACGACAATGTGAAATACAATACTTTTGACTAGTATAACAATATCACTGGCTAACAAATATAGTAAAAGGAGTTTATGTAAAAATATCACAAAATTCGGTGACCAGTTAGAGGCTTGAAATGCAGACATTCCACGCGCAGGAACAAGAAATTCAGTGAAGATGTGTGGATGTGTTAAAGGGGCCCTGAACCACTTTTTATCGAAGTGGGGAAAGACAATTTGAACTGAAAATAGGCTATTTCAGAATCACTTTGCCGTAAAAAGTACTTCAATGCGTTCAGCAGAAGCGGAGTTATCGGCAATCAAACACGGCCGCCATTGTGCTCCCCTTCCTCCTCCAAAGCCTTGCACTGTGAAGGGTACGCCGGAGATGTCACCGTGACGTCCGAGACGTCACCGTGGCGCGCACTTCGAATTTCCGATTCGGTGCCTACGCGGCACTAAACGTAAACCAAACGCGGCTGTCCTCGGAGAGCCGCAGTGCGCTTAGCCACTGGAACAAGAGCGAGGATCATAGGGTTTTTCAAACGAGAGCGTTTGAGAAAAAGGTGACTTCGAGCTCCGCTTGCGAGCTCCACGGACCGCGTACGACAGCAGAACTTAGTTGAGATGGTCACAGCAGCGTATACGGTACCCGCGGGCTATATTATTTCACCAAGCCCGAAGGGTGGTTCAGGGCCCCTTTAAGTGGTGTCTTCTGTGTTTGATGTCTCTAGTAGGTTGATGAACGATGGAAGTGACGGAGAGGAAACCATCTCGCGGTTGAGAAGATTACATTCTTTGACCGCACGTGGGAAAAGTGAAAACTTGAACGTGTCATTGCAAACACTTTACTGGTTTACTGTAAATGGGTGCTTTTTTACGATAGACGCGATGTGGACGAAATAACGTACTTAGCTCGGTGTATCTTATAACTGCTGTGCATTCGTTGATAGATGAATTTTAAGTGCGCTTGTCTGGTCCTAACAGATACGTTTTTAAGACCTGCATCAGCTAAGAGGATTGTAGGGGACTCATAGGGTTGTATTTATTAAAGATAAACCTTACAGCTTTTCTGTCCACCTTTTATACTTTGATTTGTTAGTTGCTGTGTTCGGAAACCAGAGGACTTTAGCGTATTCTAAAACGGAGCAAACGAAAGTTGTATAGGCTTGTAGTCTGGTGCGCTTCGGTGCAAAGCGTGAACATTATCTAAGAAAAAAAAAAAAGTTTGCGTAATGCCACTTATGAATGTGTAAGTTCCATGAAAGGTCAGAAAAAATGTCAAACATAGGTGTTTGTGCTTATTTATTTTATTCAGGCAAGTGACACCGAGAGTGCAAGAAATATTCGAGCGCGTCTTTTTGTTGTAAAGGACATGTGCGCAGATTTAGTGGTGTTAACTGATGTTTGCCATTCCTTGCATCAATTGGACACCAATCTGGGCACACATAGCCAGGTGCCCAGTAAATACATTTAGCCTGCAGGCTCACCGAATTGCGTTGTCGTTTAAGCAATGGGTAAGAACTTGCGCTGCTGCTACTGTAGCAAGAAAGTAATGGTGATTTTTTGCCAGCTTTTACCGAATATACGTCGACATCAATCGAAGATGGACATCAGCGGCCAGCACTCAAGATACAGCGAACTTGTCGTACACCCGGCCGCCGACCGGTGCTTCTTCATCTGCACCGGTCACATCAAGAGTCGCAAGGCTCAAACGTTTGCCAACCATGGATTAGGACTTGTCGCCGTCGGGCCCATTCAGCCTTGCTATATTTGCGCCCTCACTGACAGCAAGAACCACCTTATCGTCGCCGGTCCCTACCGTCCCACTGAATCCACCTGCTGCAGGTGCCGTTAAGCGGCCGTCCACTCAGACCTTAGATGACCTCTATCGACCTTCCAATGACGTATACGACTAACGCCGTCCACAGTCATGCCAGGTTCCTTTGACTCATATAAAATTGTTCTTAAGGCACGGCTCTCCTACTGTATGTCCCATTTGCTAAATCGGGTAATTCAAAGATGCCTCAATGCTAACCTCGGTACTTTTTGTTTCCGTGGTTATTCTTTCCATCGGCCAGCAAATATGATATCGGTGTGGGTGCCTTAGCTGGAAGCCGCCGCCAGTCTTCAGGCCATTCAGGATATCCAAGTGACAGATACTACGACTCTCCGGGTACAAGCTTACTTCACATCAATAACGAACGTCAAAACATACAGATATTGGCCAGGTTCCAGCAACAACGCGCTGCAACTTTATCTTCTCCACTCGTAATTGACGTGGTTTTCGCTAGGTACATTGGAAAGGGTCGCAGACAACGTGACACTAAGTGGACAGCCAGAACCACCTCTGTGTATTGTGTGTATTTTTAATGTTCGGTCTGATCGTCCATTAGCTGTGTATTGCGATCAGTGCCTCCGTTCAGGACATATAAAGGCTTCCTGTCGAATTCCTAGCGCCTATGTGCCACTACATTGCCGGAGAAAAAAGTGGGCGACCGTTGTGGCCCTTGTGCCAGAATACTGCAGTTCTCAAAGGGAATGCCTTTGAGTTCGTGTTATATTCTAAAGCCTTGCTATTAGATGTCTCTGGTTTGGCATTTGGGTGCTTTTCTGGTTTCCTGATAATCTCAATTGCCTTCTCAGTATAGAGGTTGCGTACACGTAAGCGTAGGCACGCACGTCTTACCAGTGCGTTGCTTTAGGTCATAACGTAAAAAAAAAAACGCCAGCAGGTTTTGGTCGTAGAAATCACAGCCAAATATCCAACAAGGCTGCTGTTTTAGAGCCGCGCATTAGGAACTTCAAAAACGTGAACTGAGGCCAACGACTTTAAATCGTGCACCACGTATCACTCACTTCTTAAAAATGTTACGTGCACACATTGCAAAAGAATACTCGTTCAGGCAATATTTAGTTGTATCACAGACAAACACACACGCTCTCGTATGCTCATCAGTCATAATATAGTCTCCATTTAAATCAAATTTGATGTAATTGTTGGCATAGTTCTATCATTTTAGTTATCTAAATTCTGTACCATTCCATAGGGACACTTATAACACTGTGGAGTGCTCTTAAGAAACTGTGTCATTATTCTCTTAAGTAATTTTTATACAATTGCTTTTGTTCAGCGAGGACTTTCAGCGAGGATAAGGGGCGCTGCAAATTTTGCCCGCATATAACTGCTTGATAGTCTGTCGCTATTGCCACCTCAAACTTTTCACTCAAAATCAGTGGATTGATCACTTTTGTGAGTACAGTTTTTGTTCACATGTTTGAGTGCTAAACCTCTCATTAGCACTATATCGATTAAGCTGTTATTTCCGTCATTTTGCGTTTTAAAATCACAAGGCACATGCTTATAACCGTACTCATACTTAATTATCATGTTGTAGAAATATCAGGTCCCACTTCTTGAACTACCAAGGTGGCAATGCTAAAATGTTTTTTTAACCAGCTTGAGTAGGAAGTAGTCGAGTCAGACAAATTATTCAATTTGCCACTGTCAACTCACTCGTGCATGAACGAAAGCGTCGGAAAAGTTATGTTCCTATCCACAAAAACAAGCAATTTGTTTAACTGTTTTGTCTTCCTTCTTTTCTGTCCTTATATTCCTCTTCAACAGGGTTCCCACCCTAATTGCCCGAAATGATATTGGCGTTCTTTTGTCGTCGTCTCTTTCTACGTACATTAATTGTTTCTCCTGATTAAATCGAAAGTATCTTATTCAATGCAACAACTGTGGCTGCTCTGGTAATTTGATCTCTAAATTATGGAAATACGCTGTGTGTTCTTCTTCCTTTCGTTAAACGTATGCTTTTGGCTTACAAGTAATGGATTGCCTAACGACGCGCTCTCAACGTTCTTAATGTGTGCCTCCCATCCGGGTGTGTTTTTAAAGCGAAAGCCTTAGGTGTCTAGGTTGGCGGAGCCCTTGGCGGTTACCTTGTGGTGACTTTTGGGGACATTTCCGTGACTTTGGCGAAACTGTGCCATTTTGTGCATAGATAACGTATTCCTATAACTTGTTCATTATCAATATTGCTTGGTAATGCATAGAGTACCTAAAAATTCATCTTCCATATCTTCTACCTTAAGGTAGATGTTTTCACTGCAGATTATAGCGAAAAGCCCGAAAACATTTTTTTAAATGTCGGGCTCACGCGGACAAAAACTGGTTAGAAAAAACAGCGGATGTAACGTCAATGTGGCCGCTCGCGCACCTCGCCACTACGGCCAAGTCATCATTTCTTTTGCCCTAAGAGGAATGTGCTTCGTGGATTGCCGTGTTACTGTTTTTTGACTTCGAAAGCAACGCATAAAATACTTGATATACTAGTAACATGCTAAATGTGTTCCCTCATTCCATCGGGCATTCTTTTTACGCCATGTCACGCTTTCAGCTGTCAGCGTTAGACACAATAAAGCGAATAAAGAAATAAACGGTGGCCGGCTGCAAGGCAGCAGCTTGCGGCGCTAAGCCATCGGTGACATTCAAAATGACAAAAGGTGAAGAGGGTTAAGACTGCCGTGAGATAGACGTCATAGGTGTTTTTATTCCCAAGAATATTTTGCTTTGAGCAAGCGCGGAAATGTGAGACAATTGGCGTGTTCAGAAAAATTTGCTTATTGAAAAAAAATGTCCGCATATGTCCTTGCTTCGCTGCAAGTGACGTCGAAAGACGATAGCATTCTGCCACCCCTGATACGTAACACCCTCTCTTCTCTCCCTCCCACTCCTCAAGCTCTGGCCCTCCCCGTGAGCTCCTCCCATAATGGATACAATGGAGGTTGTACTCAATTCAATTCAAATTTCCCGCGTTCGCCGTGCTCTCGCGCCATCTGTCGGAAACTTTTATTACTGTTGGCTTAAAGACGTCTACAGAGCCGCGGTTTCAGTCGACTTCTTTTTAACGCGTAGCGTCTCTTCGACACCATTTCTAACGCGCTGATTGTTCATTTACCAACGTAAAAATCAGTCGAATGTGTATCCTTAATGAAATGAACGCTGTGGATGACGGTTATGTATATACTTATATTTTACATTAAATAGGCGTGAGGTTTCCCTTGCGCTATATAATGTTGACGTGTATGACCCCGTGCCACCAGTGCTGGTAGCTTGGTTGATTTCGGGCGGACGGTTGAATCGTTTTTGGCTGGGTGGTTGAATCGAGTGACACGCACACACAAACGCACGCACGCACGCACGCACGCACACACACACACACACACACACACACACACACACACACACACACACACACACACACACACACACACACACACGCACACGCACACGACCACGCACACGCACACACACACACACACACACACACACACACACACACACACACACGGACGACGGACGGACGGACGGACGGACAAAGTCCTCCTTCCTCTACACCCGGAGCCTTGTGGAGTCTTGCTTCCCGGGCGGGCGCGCGCGTCCGCTCGGGCCACCCAGATTTTATCACCAACGTTTTCGCTGAGTCTAGGGGAACACCCGGATACCGGTTTTGGCTCGGACCACCTAGATATGCTTCTTTTTTCGACCAACGTTTCGCCTGACTCGCTTGGCCTTGAGTAGGCTGAACACGACTACGTACTCCTCGCCGGCGTGTCCCGCAGCGGCGCCGATATCATGCCTGAGGCCATGGTGGAGGGAGAACCAATCAGTCAATCAAGAGGAAGCCAGCGCGCCTGGCCGGATCGAAGCAATTCGACGCCGAGCAACATCTTCAACTACTACCACCGGCAAGCCAGCCGGCGCCCGCATTGGCGCCCTGCGAACCGGAGCTGCGACGAGGGTTGCAGCCGCCAGCCGGCTCCCCCCGCTGCCAACGGATCATCACCGTGTCATCGTCCGCCTGGAGGTGGACTGGATGTGCGTAAGTGCGACAAGCTCAAGTTCTTACAAGCTCTACTATTCGCTGCACGACTCCCGCCAACGGCGGCAGAGGAATATATCGTTTGCACTAACGACATGCAGAATATCTTTGTGATCAGCACGTCGAGCTTACAAACGGCCGAAGCGTACGCTAAAGTACGAGAAATTGTTCTCATGGAGCGAGCACATCCAGTATCCGCTTACGTAGTCGCATCTGGCACCACCAGCCGAGGCGTAGTCCGAGGCGTCGACGCTGACCTTCCCGACTCAGAGCTACAACGCCTGTTCATCTCATCCCACAACCCCACGTTAATGGGGGTACGACGAATCAAGGATACAACCACCATCATCCTTCTCTTCGACGGACTTAAAGTCCCCAACTATGTGCGCTGCGGTATGCTTCTGCTGCGTTGCACGCTCTACAAGCGACAGATCGACACCTGCCGCAACTGTGGCCGAGTTGGGCATCGACAAGACGTCTGCCCTACCCCATCTGAGAAAGTCTGTGAACACTGCGGTATCAAACCCACCGGACCCGACCATGTGTGCGTAACACCCAAGTGCGCGTTGTGCGGCGAGGCCCATATTACGGGCGACCGCACATGCCGAAACCGCTATCAAATCCCTTACGTCGTTCGACGTCGACGCCGCCGCAGACGCCAGCGCAACAACAACCAACAGACCCAAGGAGGCTCGGCCAAGCAACAGCCGACGCCAAAGCAACCAGCCCCGAGTCAACCGACGAAGCACCTGCCTACCACCACCAAGAGTCCGACTGCAACACCTACCTGGGCCGACCGAGTCGCCGGTAAAGGTGAGACTCGCGGTTCCGCGCGGTCGGGTAACTTGCCACAGCATGAGAAAGATGAGATTCAAGAGCTCAAACGCGAGCTAGCGTTTCTGCGCAAAGAAATCGCAGAATTCAAAGCACTTATTCGAAACCTGCAGCAGCCGAGAGAAGGGGTTGTCCAGGCACCGACGCCCGCCGCTACGGCCGTTGAACCCGCCTCCACTACCTCGTCGAACGTCAATCGCGCCGAGAAGCGTCGCGTGGCCGAGGACCCGGCCGACGAGCCCGTTAATATGTCTAACTTCATGGAGGCACTTGCCCGCCTCCGCGCAGACATTGCGGCAGACCGAGCTGCCGATATGACCCCCCATACCCTCCAGCTCACCGAGCTCCACGCGCGCTTACAAATATTAGAAGGACAGCAGGCGGTGGTTCGTGCGCCAACCCCTATGCAGTAATCATGGCTAATACAAACAATCTTGTAATTTGGCAATGGAATTGCTTCAGCTTTCTCAAGCGGAAGGCAGCTTTGCAACAATTCATTCAATCTAGCGCCAATCGGCCTGCCGTAATTCTCTTACAAGAAACGCTAACCACCGACTCCGTTTTGCGTGCCTATCGCACCGAGGCGGACCATCGAGCGGGAACGCGAGGGATAGCGACGCTCATCTCGAAGAAGTACGCGTATGTTCGCCAGGAGGTCCGCCCCGATCTCAAAGACGAACACATTATGATAGAGTCAATCCCAAACTAAAAGCTTAAACAGTCAGTCTTTATTCTCAACGTATATAGTACACCCCAAAACACGCAAACTACATTTCAGGTCCTCTTTTAGCGCGCGAACAAAATTGCAGGGGACCCCGTACTCATAATCGCGGGAGACTTTAATGCCACGCATCCAGACTTTGGGTACAGCGGCTCTTCCCGTAAGGGCACTGCCCTGGTATAACAAATGCACACACATAGACTCACGCTCCTAACAGATCCCACTTCAGCCACACGGGTAGGTAACTCGGTCACGCGCGATAGCACCCCGGACCTCACGATGGTTAGGCACGCGGGACAACCCACGTGGACTAACCTAGGTGAGAATCTGGGCAGTGATCATTACATTATACAGACGATCGTAAACGTCTCTACAAACAAAATTAGACAGTTTCGCATTACGGACTGGGATCGTTTTCGAGAGCTCCGGAAACGCGACGACACTCACTACGAAACCCTAGTAGAAGTCCTCGCACGACTCAAAGAGGACGTTGCAAATTCGCCTGAGGAGGTTGAAACCGAACTGGAGGTCGAGCGCATGGATAGTCGGCTAGCACACCTGCTCGAAGCTAAAAAATCACTGCAAGCGAAATGCCGCACGCAAAAGCTCAATCGTAACCTTCGTAAAAAGATAGCTGAACTCAATCGTCAAATCGAGGCACATTGTCGTAATCTAGAGCGTCAACACTGGGACGAAGTGTGTAACTCGGTTGAAGGTCAAATGAGAAACGGTGCCAAATGGAACCTGTTAAAACACTTACTAGGTGACAAACCATCGAAAGCATCCGAACAACTCACGATAGACAGGCTAATCCACAAACTAAAAATCTCGGGTAAGACCGACACTCAAACCACCGACGAGCTAGCTGCGCGTGACCTATGTACCGAACCTAGCTCCCCATCCGATTACCCGCCTGCCCCGGACGCTACGGAGGAGGATCCACTAGGATCCCCCTTTACTTGCGCCGAGGTTAAGGCGGTCCACTCCGAACTCAACTGCCGCTCGGGCCCGGGTCCCGACGGCATATAGAATAAACTTCTTAAAAATTTCACCGAGGAGGACATAGAACTTCTCACCGAGCACATTAACAAAATCTGGGAGACAGGTAACGTCCCGCCTGCATGGCGCGAAGCAACCGTCATACTTATCCCTAAGCCGGGTAAACCCTTAGCGCTAGGCTCACTTCTTCCCATCTCGCTCACGTCCTGCGTGGTAAGGTGGCCAAACACGTAATCCTCAAGCGAGTCATGAAATTCGTAGAGGAGCGTCAGATTCTACCGATCAACCAAATTGGCTTTCGCCCGTCCATGTCCACGCAGGACGTAATGCTGATGCTGAAATACGAGCTCATGGATAAGATCACCAGAGACACTAGAGCCATCCTAGCGCTCGACCTCGAGAAGGCGTTCGACCGCGTAAGCCACTCTCACATCCTCGACTCGATTTGACAGGCAGGATTAGGTAAGCGTTTCTACAACTACGTTAGTTCGTTCCTACGCGACACGACAGCTACAATACAACTCGGCTCGATGGGCTCGAAGCAGTTCAACCTGGGACCGAGGGGCGCACACCCCAAGGGGCCATGATATCTCCGTTCCTGTTCAACCTCTCCATTCGCGCTCTTTCGCGACAACTCTCACAGATCGAAGGCATCAGTCATGCCTTCTACGCAGACGATATCACCGTCTGGAGTACGAGCGGCACTGACGGCCATATTGAGGAGCGACTGCAAGAAGCGGTCAACATGGTACAAACGTTCTTACGGCAGGCCGGTCTCTCGCTATCGGCAGAGAAATCAGAATTACTACTCTATACCGCCCGAAATACAAGGCGCGCAGAGACGCATACGCGGAAATCAACGTCCTGACGGCGGACCGTACACCGATCCCCATGGTGGACCAAGTTCGCATTCTAGGCATGGTCGTTCAAGCCAACGGCCATAACGACGCCAGTGTCACTCACATTTCCAAGAAGGCCGAAGCAATGGCTAAATTAATTAACAGAGTAGCTAACAAGCGCGGGGGACTGTCTGAGGAGAATCTCCGCAGACTGTTCCACGCGCTCCTCACGAGCCACATCAACTATGGGGCTCCCGCCCACCTGTGGCAAAAAGGAGATGTACGCCGTCTCGGCGTGATCATCCGCCGGTGCGTTAAACAGGTTCTCGGGTTACCGGGCAGCACCCGCACGACCAAGCTCAACGAGATAGGCATTCATAATGCATTAAACGAAATCGTAGAAGCTCAAAGAATCTCTCAAATTGTAAGGCTGTCTTCCACTGAAGCTGGGCGAAGATTACTAGCACACTTCGGGGTCCAATCTCCCGTAACCCAAGAAAGCTCGCGACAGCTCCCTGAAGAGCTGCACTCAAAATTTACAGTATTCCCGATACCCCGTAACATGCATCCCACACATAACGTGGGGAGACGTCAGGTACGGGTGCGAGCCCTACTCAGTACCGCAGCCGCCATGGAGGATAACGTGGCCTTCGTAGACGCAGCACAGTACGGATATACGGACCACTTTGTCTCTGTAGTAACAACATTAAAAGGCGAACACTTGTCGTCTATGACTTTTTTTAAATTCAAACGCTGATGGTGCCGAGCAGGTCGCTGTGGCACTAGCTCTCGCTGCCACCGACGGCACCGCCATTTACACAGATTCGCGCGCAACCGCACGGGCCTTCATGACGGGCTCGGTTTCTCGGGAAGCCGCGCGCGTTCTCTGTGCTGCCAATTGGTCAGACAAAAAGCAAATCATCTGGTTCCCGGCACACGTTGGCCGACACGTACAAGGAACCATCCTTAATGCCAACGAGTTGGCTCATTCCCGGGCACGAGGTCTCACATTCCACCCCAGGGAGAACCACTCGGAGGCTGAGGACGTTACTAGGTACTTTAGCAACCGTTGTTAACCTTTAATGAAATCTGCAAACATTACCAGTTGGAGCGGCGGAAGTACCCACTCCCGCACCCACGCTTAAACAGAGCTCAGTCTATCACTCTACGTCTGTTACAGACGGAGGCGTATGCATCGCCTCTAAAATGTTCCAAATACATGGATGGCATAGAGCCGGGGTGCCCGCGCTGTGGCCACCCCAAATGTAGCTTACAACAAATGCTGTGGCAATGCCCTTCGTGGCGCGAGAGCAGCGAGTCTCCCTCTACGGAGGTGGACTGGAACTATCTTCTCACTAGCCAAGACAAAAGAGACCAGCTTAGGGCCATCCAGAGGGCCCGCGACGTGGCCGTGGAGTTTAACCTCCCCGTCCCGTCGTGGGGGTGGCCCACCGGTGTCACCCCCTAACGGGGGTCGAGCGCCGCCTCCGGATAATAATAAAGTTCTTTGCCTGCCTGCGGCTTACCCTCGCACGCGTTTTTCGCACATGCGGAATACGACGCGCTGCGATGATCTATTGCCCTCGGACTTTTACGGAACCTCACGGCGATGAGGACAGCAGAAATGCACTTCGGGTGTCCATATAATTGAATTAAAAAAACGAAAAAGAAAACCCTTGAAAGGAGAGGGTTACAACCAACTTTTCAACTGCCAGGCCTTCCATGCAGATGAAACGAAGTTGATGTTAGCAACAACCTGAAAAAGGCGATCTTGTTTTTGGGTTCTACTCATTTGTTTATTCCTAATAATTATAAACAAACTTACGAAATGATGTGGTTGTGGAAAAGATTACAGTAATAAGATTTTGAACACATTCGAAAGCAACACTTTCGTTTTTTGAAGCATTCTTTGCATCAGCACGGAAACCGACGGCAACGCAAAAGGGGAAGCACACAGGACGAGCTCTCATATTTTGTTCTTTCCTTTTTGCGCAGCCATCGTTATCCGCGCTGATCCAAAGAATGCGTCAATTCCATTTCGCTCCGCTTTCCACCTTAGTGTGGTGCTTTGACCCCGATATTTTGCTCTAGCTATTTCTTTCGCGTTTAAAAAAGTGCCAGCGAAAAAAAAATGTCAGAGTTTCACCTTGAAGGCGAAGCATCAATTGCAATAGCAAATTAGTAGAGGGCTATACGGAGTAAGGATATTGGTTTTATCAGCTGTATAAACTTGGAAATGCTGCAGCACCAGCAACGCGCAGAACTGCTGTCGACGTCGTCGGCGTTTTGCCCGCGTTCGCACCTAACGCGCGCGGCGTTGGTGACTGTTTGCCGGTGCCTCTGGGGGCGGCTAGGAGGTTTTAGACGAGATCAGAATGGGACACTCGTCGAACTGCGTCGGAAATCTTACCCACCTTCTTAAGCGGTCTCACTGTTACAGTAGACAAGGCCCAACATCTCATGACCTGCCAACGAATCATAGTCGAAGCGAAGAAAGAAATTAAGTGGTCTCGACCAAGCCAGCTCATCTGCAAGCCAGCGGCATCATCGATGTGAATCGCGACCTCTGCAGCGGCTCTGCCAATGGAAGTAAAATGGCCACACACGCGTCCCTGCTTCCTGTGCAATGCGTCGAACCATACACTCCAGAAATGATCCACGTCGCCGACTTCAGAAGAAAAACGCAGAAAGCTTCCGGCTAGCAGGCGTTGCTTCCTGTGCTCTAAGCACAACCACGTCACCAGTGAATTCCAAAGCGCCAAATACTTGGTGTGCCCACTGTGTTCGACAACACTTGACGTCGCTGTGCGTATACTGCACTCCAAGTCAAAACCAATTAAAACGTCTGGGCAACGCGTCTGCGCCATCTGTGCAACGTGCAAGCGGACTGGAGTCCATCAACACACCATTACGGGCAACATCCGTGTCTACGAGTGCTACAAAATGCTATGTCGAGCCATAAGCGCGCGCGCAATGAAAGGCCACTGCCAATGCAGCCGTGAGTTCAAATGCGCATTAGGACAAGCCAGCATCACATATATTACAATGCTCACGACATACCATACAGGCGAAACGGCTCGTATTTGGAACTCGAGGAGCACCGCCTACCCCAGGGTAGGGACCTGACGCTGACCGTTACCATTCAAGCCAACACAGACATTGCTACTCAGATCATCCCCTCGATCGATCACCAAGTCACCATGTGCATCGCTGTTCAGTTTGTCACTTGAACTGTTGCTGTGATCTGTTGAACTCCCGCTTCGTGTGCTAGCTCAGCGATCCGCGGCTAACGTCTGGTGTATGTACTGAGGCCGTGCAATATTGCACATTCTCAAAACTGGCCATTGCATATTTGTCGGGCATGAAGTGTGTTTCAAATAAAGAAGGGCGCGCCGAGCACGAGCGGAGGCGCCGGCCGCTGCTGGCTCAGTTGCTGCCAGATGACTAACGAGTCAGGCGTCCAGGTCCGGGTCTAATTCCCGTCGTTGTTTTGTTACAAGCACTTTCGAGAGCAAGGAGTACAAGTTTTTATTACAAAGGTTTTATTACAAAGGTTTTATTACAACCGAACAAAGCCAACTTAGCACACACATGAGCCGTAATCTGTCCTACGCTGGCACGAAATGTAAAGAGCCGGCTAACAAGTGAATAAAACAGGCGCACGTACAACTGTTTAGAACACATGTATACAGTACCTAATGAAAAGAACCTGCAATAATACCATGAAGTTATTATATGATTTTAATGCTTACCCCATTCAATTGCGATAGAATAGCCAATGTGAAATATTCCAGATTATATTCTGTTGCTTATAGCTGTTACTTTCTGGTCGAGAGCGCGTTTTTCTTGTCTAAATAAGGAAGTGTCTTTTCTAATTTTTTTCTCGAAAACGTTTTATACCCATCGAAAGAAGCAAATTTCTTCGAGCATGTTGGTTTGCTCGCGATGTATTCGGCTAATGGCCAAGAGCATCGGCTTAGAGCACACGAAAAGCATTGTGTATCCAGCCAGAGTTTAAATTCACGAAGCTCTTTCTTCCTAACTGCTGCATTTAAGAACAGAATAGAATGGAATATTTACATATTATAGTTTCCAACAAGAATCGGGGGTCCTCTTCCCTTGTTATAGCCTGCCACATTAGCTAATAAGTCTGTCATCACGACTAGCTGGCACACTCATATAGCTGGCGCACTCATTATCTGTTCTTATGAACAGTTTTTGTGTAAGAGGTTATTTTTTGTGTGAATGCGAACTTCCAGAACCCGCTACAGTAGCGGAGCCTGTGCAGTAGCGTTCCTTCGGGTAATACTGTCACTATCGGTCACAAGGCCAGTTACGCTAAAGATTGGCAGCGGGGGCTCGCGCTTCGAGCCGCCAGAAGATATAAACTACTATTTTGTAGCACCACTCGTTCATAACTTGTTAGATTACATTTTTTCCACAATATACGGTTCGATTAGCTGCGTGCAAAAAATACATATCAGCGTAATTAGGCCTAATGGAATTCCTAATGGTTCTCTCAACGCATGCGCGGAAATCATCTTCTAATATTTCTCAGCAATGTATCATTTCCTTGCAGTTTAAGAGCTCCCGGTGCATTTCCAAACTGCAAAACCTAGTTCCTGTTTATAAACGCGTGCCTATAGCTCTCTCCTGCCTGAGGAAGCATTGAATGTAAAAAAATTTTTTGGTGGGAGAGAGGTTCTGATATTGATGTGCAAGCCGGAAAAAACATTTTCCGTTATTTAAAGCCAATCTTATGGCTAATAGTATATGGTCTCATATGATGGCAACATTCATTTTTAATAAATTTGCGTCACATAAAACTTCAAAAAAAATTTTACATAACAATATTTCACACAGTAGAAACTAATAATGTGCTATCTATTGTTGGGCCACTTGCACTAGCATGAACCTTCTAGTGGCGAAGCGCTTCTCCCACTCTACTCGTGTTCAGGGCTAGCTGCTCAGTGCATTGCAATTGCTGAGCAATTCATCGCCGTCATCTGCAGAGCTCTATTTTCAAAATGACAGTGCGAGCAGTGCATCATTTTGTCCTCGAAAAACATTGTTGTGTCGTGAGCTCATGCCAGAACAATCCATGACTTCCTTGCAAGAAAGGCACAACAGCGTTATGCTTACGGTGATTGGCACCAACAACGAAAATGAACACGAGTTTAAAATGACATGACTAATGGACTTCAAGTGTACATTTTCATAACCAAACCGTCGAAATGATGTGACGCAGGGCCTAATTGTTGTTACCTTCCGAAGCACACACGTAGTGTATATTCCGCTGATATGTTTAGTCCTATAAACGAACCCATAGTCCGGTACAAATTAAAAGGCAGGAGAGGCCCTGACCACATGACCGAAGGGCGGCAGCCGATTGCCTCCGCGACAAAAAAAAAAAAAAAAAAATGGAGGACGCTTACGGGCACAGGGTAAGACCTATATTTCCCATGCATTTTTGACCATGTTCAGGAACCGTTTTCTGAGTAACTAAACGAGATATCGGCACAATTCATACATGATTTTCTTATAAATTTCGCGCTCTTTTAACTGTACCAGACTTTTTCAAATCCGACTGAAACAGCTATTTCGGTGAAATTGTTCACACTAGTACCGAAATTCTGGCTTTATTTGCATATTTCAAGATTTTACCCTGTGCCCTTAAGATCCGCCTTTAAGAGTGGAACGCGACAGCATTTAAAGATCCCCGATTGCTTCGCCGGCTTCCCGTCAACTGCAGCTCTCCTTTTTCTCCAACTTCTCCACGTGCGGCTGCCGAGGAGACGAACGCCATCTAGTTGGTGTGTTTGCAAGGAACCATACGGGGCGTGCCGCTGTAAGAAAGGTAGAAATGCTGGAAAAGGGGTTTGTGTTTGAGTTTCCTCGCAAGATAATTATGTTTCCTGGTATGTTGAAATTATAATCTGACACTATCATGTGTGTAGGTTGCAGTTAAGTCGTACTTTACGATTTTTCGACGCATTTTACTTTCTGAAATTCGATTATTTCACTAACGCATCTGCGCCAAGCGGAGGGCCTGCTTGGTCGGGGTGGTTCGGGATAAATTTCTCGGCAGCGGACGCTGGCGCCAACGCTAACGGCGACGCCGACGCCGGATTCTCTGCGACACTATTGCGGGACTATTAACGCTCTCGCGTTAATAGTCCCCTTAATAGTCCAACGGGACTATTAACGCTCTCGCGTTAATAGCCCCGTTGACGCGACTCGGCCCAGTTCGAAGCGCAGGCTGCCATGCTCTCCTTCGGCGGGGTCACCTGTCGTCCGGGTCAAGACGTGAGTCTGGAGTGCGCGCCCTTTGGGGAATGGTTGTGTGCGTCTGCCTTTATGCCCCTGCCTTTTAATGTTGAATCCTATTATAGCTGTGCATTTATTATGTATGCTTTTATTGTAGTGGGAGGGAAGAGTCAAACGACTGCTGGATATTGTTCACAAATGAGGACGGCTGTAATTTGGCGTAGTCTAAAAAACCGCAATACGGGCATTCGCATTTTAAGATAAACAACAAACGTTTTACAGATGAACGTTTTACAGAGCACATTCGTTGCTTAGGGAACGTACTATCAGGGTCAGAAGTGCCTAGGGGGCGCGAGCGTCAACCGAATTTTATCGCTGCACTATCTGCCTGGAAGCGTCACGGTAACATCTGCGTTCGGAAAGTTTTTCTTGTGGTCTTGAACGCAGATGATAGTGTGGCTGAACCCGGATGATGGCGCAGCGATGCAATTTGGTCGATGCTTGCGCGTCCTGGGTCCTTTTGTCTCCGATATTACATATCCTTTAAAGTAAATGTGCCACGCCTTACCCCTGGAGGTTAGGAAATGGAGCTTCGCTTTAAATAAAGTAAATATTGCTGGAGAGGTAGGTTGACGCCTCGCCTTGAGCCCGCCAGGCTCCTTGCATCGCACCTGTGGGTGTAAATCCCGCTTGTCTCTCTGGTAGATTTGCTTTCACTTACGCTGTTTGGTCAAAACCAAAGTTAGGGTAACCAAGTTAGGGTTAAAACAAAAGTTATTTTAAACAATAGTGCTGAACCCTAGAAATAATGGAAACGCATGACGATGGTACACGTATGTGATATCATGAGCGCATATAGGATGAAAAAAAAGTGAAAGACTGCCTACTTTTCGTGCGTATGCTGATTATTGGGTTGAGCAAAATATGTTACGTTTTCCTCGACGAGGTCAGATGCCGGTGACCACTTTCGTTGCGTTTCTTGGTTTCGTGTTTAAGTTGGCGCGATATTTATAAGCGATACACATAACCCATCGAGCTCAACTATCGGCACTACACACGTTACTCAACAACATACAACTTGTACAGAAGACTGATTTAGGAAGCGCTAGTATTTTTTTAACTAGGGTGTCTAAGGTATTAAGATGGGGCTTTTTTAGGCCCCACGGATGAAACTTTATTTGATAGGGATGTTGTGCATCAAATTAGAATATTAGTAGAGTTTTTATTCCCAGCGCCGCTTTTGGACGTTAAATTTTAAGTCAAGGTGAGATTGATAGTGTTGTGTTCGTTCTCATGCATAATATAACATGTTGTTACGTTAGGTTGCGTTGTGCGATTGTGCAGAATTGCATCTATCTAGGCGACATTAAGGTTCATCGCATCTTGAAGTGACATTCAGCGACTGCATTGAACAGGAGAATCATACTTCTGAATGCTTCAAGGTTACATGGACAACCTACTAGTAACACTGAATCTTAGCAAAACCGCCGTGGTCATTATCCTTTCCAATCTACCAGTTAATATGTCTGCAATACCGACAAGCAATTCATCT
Source organism: Dermacentor silvarum (assembly GCF_013339745.2). Lineage (NCBI taxonomy): Eukaryota > Metazoa > Arthropoda > Arachnida > Ixodida > Ixodidae > Dermacentor > Dermacentor silvarum. Next base: position 95,177,748 of record NC_051161.1, read on the forward strand.
ACCAGTCTGTATCAAATACGTAGATGTTCCTCATGATGTTAAACTTCGCTGGCGCAGCCTTATCGCATACCTTACATCTAAGGCATAGCCCGCTGGTGGTTTTAATTGGCAGATTTGTCGGTTGGCTCGTTGTCAGCTGCATAAGGGACACTCTCGTAAGCATTTATGACGCGTACGTTTTGCCCATGTATGAATTTAGGTGCGTCTTGTTCTAGCATGGTCAGGAGTGCCAGGTCAACCCCTCGCCTTTTTTTAGGGGAAGGCCCAGAGATTTTATTCAACCGGATTTCTGCCGTCGGCGTCGCCGTCGTCGTCGCCGTCGCCGTGAGGTTCCCTATAGATAAAACCTTCGCTGGGCGCCGTATGCCCGAGCGCAAGCGTGCGACAACGCGCGCCATCACGGAGAGCGAACGCACTCAATCTCCCACGCGCAAGCAAGGAAGCGGGAAGCCAGCGCCGGAGGGAGCGGGTGGGGGGGGCGCACTTCTATTCTGCCAACAACCGCGCTCGTCGCTCGCTCGCACCGTCGCTTATCTCCACACATCTCTGACCTTTATGCGCCGTGCATTCGCCGCTCAGTTTCCGTTGAAGCGATAGACCGCACGTACCTTCGCCCGTTCCTTCGCTTGCTGCCGGCGTTTTGACAGTCGTTGTCTGCAGTCATTCAGTGTGATCCATTCATGTTTGTCTGTGCGCGCTCACACCACGCTTGTTCAATCAGTTAGTAATAGTCGGGCCACATTTTCCAACGCACGCTACACATGCAATGCTGCCCGGATCGGCAGTGCAGCGCTACAGGTATGTCCCTTCGCACGCACTGCCCACGGGAAGCGCTTCTCATCAACACCACCGTTTCACACGCACCTTCTCGTGGTCATCGAGTCTCTCTTCATGTCGGTCTACTTATGCCGCAGCACACCTGCTTACTTAATCAGCTCATGTTTACTACAATTTATATTGCTACCAAAGCCGCTCACCTTACTTCGTATGACATTGCTGTGTTGCTATCGTATTCATTGCTTCGCCCTTAGGGCGAAACTGTGACATTTTTTTTAAATTTTATGTCATATCATAAAACATGGTGGCGCCCTGTTTCTGAAGTTTCCACATCTTCAAAGAAAATAATATATGGCTAGGGGATGGATCAAGCTCGTTTGAGCAAAAACACCGATCGACAGGGCTGGAGAAGCCTCGTTTTAACCTTCACATCCAAATAATCGAAACCAGCCAAATACTTGGAGAGTTCCCCAATATATTTAAAAATGCGGGTGACCGAAAATTTTCCCATGCACTTAGGCACCTTGAATAAAGATATCAAATTTTTGTTTATTGGATCGCAGAGAAAAAACCAAACTGACGCCTCGTTCTGATGACACTGTTGGGAAGAAGAGATCAAAACTTCGGAAACAAATAGAAACAACTACAGCAGCAAAAATCTCACGCACTTAAAAGTACTTACAAGAGAGTTACTCGAATGGCCTTAATTACATGTCGTCTGACTCCATGATTTTCAAGTAAGTAAAGTTGAATAGACGGAACAGTGGCACACACCCAATAAAATTTCAAAATTGCGTTCCGCATTCACTTTCCACATGCGCATTCACTTCATTTCATTCCCTTTTCGAATCACTTCAGAAAAAATGGTAAAACTTCGACTGTAATCTAAAACTATGCTGCAAGACAATTCTGGCAATACTGTAAAAGCGAACTTTAACCGCGCGTTATTTGTATGTTTGGAACGCATATTGAATAAAATGTGGGACTACTACAGCGTCATTAGTAAGGATCCTCAAGAAGGATTACGTTTATTCATAAATAATTCCATTCAAAAGGTTGTTGATAATATGTGACACAAAGAGAACGATGAGTATTGATTGGTGACGCGACAGCACTCATATCTTTGAACATATAATTAGTTTAGAGAAACTATGTCGCAAATTTTAACAGCGCTCAATAAATACATACTACGTGTGCATGTATGCTGACACAACAGTTTCCGGGGTTCGTAAGATCGCGCATTCTCGTCGCGTAACATTCCCCTGAAGTGTGCAAGGTGCTAATATTTCCCTTTTCTTTTAGTCCTATGAAATTTTAACTCCGGAACAGATGGAGGGGAGCTAGCACTCATGTCGTCCTCTGTTAGTTGTGTTATGCATCATCAAGCGATATGAAGAATGGCGCACGACCACTGCACATGACACATTTCGGAATCACACATTGCTCCTCACATACGCTGCAGCTATGCAGACGGGTCATGCCACCTGGTTTAGGTTGTATGAGCTGCTCTTTGAAAAGCGTGTGTCCAGCAACATTTAGTATTTCCGCCTCTTTCTCATGAGCTTGCCTGATTCGTCGCTTAGGTCACTTCGTCAAAAGATGAGGCGGGCAGCTGTTTTAATGGGTAGGTTTGTTTGTATATGATGTGATATTCCGCCTGCAAAGAAATTCACGGTTGCCATCCTCGATAAAACTGCAGATGAGAATAAGAAAGCACAAACTCAATTTCCCTATCAGTCCTTCATGATGATAATGCATCTCAGGTACTCAAAAAGCACAAAACAATCGTGTTTAGCATGATAGGACAAGCAACAACAAAAAACTTATCTGCCTATTTTTGAAGGTTTTGTATACGTAGTATATTGATACTTCGGAAGAAATCCTCCGGTTGTAATCTTCTGCAACACATGTTCTATGGTAATAAGAAGTAGCTTTGATAAAAAAGCACAGAAAACTGGTGACTAATATAACTTTGGAAGAATTACATTTTTTACCCGCTATTGTGACTAACAGCACAGGGTGCTGTTCTAAGCCCTAACCAGTGCTATTGCGTTTTTTTATGCTGGTGCAGACGAATATAATGTACGCTGTAAAAATTTTCCCTCATTACACGCAGGGTTTCCGTCATTATACGCAGGAATTGCAGGGAAAATACGAAAAATATATCATTTTCAAAATACGGTCGGCAGCCCCGACCTGGGTGGAGCCACCGGATAGATTGGCGGGGCCTCCGGCCCCGCTTTAATTCTTTTTCCTCAGGACCTAAATAAAGTTCGTACTCACTCACTCACGGCAGAAGCTTCCGTAAAAATATGGAAAGGGCTGCCCGTTCTATGTTTTACGCACATTTCACCCGTAATAACACAGTTACTACACCGTTCTGCACCAAACAGACATTAATCCGTCTTTTTGTTATACGAACATCTGTATGCGAGGAAAACTATACACGCTGTCTTAATGAGCGCTTGTATTCCCAAAATTTTATGTAACTATATTTTATTGAACACGCAAACGGTATGCAATTTTAAGGTACCTACAAAATGTGACAGCTACAGCATTCTACCAAAAGCTGCAATTATAAATCGTGTAAATATATATATACACATCCTCGTTCCGTTCGCAGTTGGCTGCGCATACGGGCCTTGTGACACTGATCATATGTGTAAATATATGCGGGTGCTTTCAATTATATTTATTTGATGCCAGCACTTTGCACTCCATAATACATCAAATATGTTTAGGTGAGCGAGGCGCCCGGTGGACATATATGCTAATGTAAATAAACTTGCGCTGATATGGTGCTGGTACATGGCAATGACATTTGTGCTCTACGCAAAAAATTGGGCGCACTAGAAAAAAAATGTGGGGTTTTACGTGCCGAAACCACCATCTGTTTATGAAGGATGCCGTAGTGCGGAACTCCGGAAATTTGGACCACCTGGGGTTCTTTAACATGTACCTAAATCTAAGTACACGGGTGTTTTCACATTTGGCCCCCATTGAAATGCGGCCGCCATGGCCGGGATTCGATCCCGCGACCTCGTGCTCAGCAGCCCAGCACCATAGCCACTGAGTAACCACGGCGGGTCGCGCACTAGAAATCAGTACCGGAAAACAGGGATTGCTTTACTGACTGCGATTGCGTTTACATATCGCAACAAATGGTCTCGAAGAGAAGTGGTGGCCTATAAATCGAAGTACTACGACCAGATGAAATTTTCTAATGAGACAAACATTTGACCCAGGAGTGAAAAGGATTTACTGAACTGTGCAGTACTTGGTTTCGCACTCGTTTAGCGCGAGCGCGCACATTCTTGTACGGCAGAATAAAGATCACAAAACATGCACCGATATGTGTGCAAACTACGTGAAGGTGGCCGAAGATGAGGGACCTACTACTGTGTGTACTGTCAAAAAATAAAAAATAAAATAAAAACAAAGAACGCCCAGTCCCGAGTTGGCGTAACGATTCAACCTTTATTTCTTTTTTAAACAATAACCAACTGCACTCGCCGCTACCGTTCTGAATTGAGTTTCACTTGCTTTTATGGACAGAGGGTCGCCCAATACAGACTTGGTTTCGTGATTCACAGCTTTGCTACTGTGTTATTCACCATCCCTACAGCGTGACAATTCATACATACACACACACACACACACACACACACACACACACACACACACACACACACACACACACACACACACACACACACACGCACACGCACACGCACACACACACACACACACACACACACACACACACACACACACATACATACATACATACGTACGTACTTGAGTACATAGCTCGGAGAATGTGCGTGATGTACCTTAGAATGCGAAAGCATTAAAAAATGGAAATCCGACAAGAAAGGTCAGCAAGCTATACACAGACGTGACTTCAGAGGAACGAAGAGAATGCAGAAAGATATGTCATTCTTTGCATATACGAGCATAGGTAAACTGCAAATAATAACAAATGACGACGCCTTTACATCGTTACCATAGGTCATGTTATCTATCGCAGTGACTGTAGCTGGAATTCTTAGAGGAACCGGGCAGATACTCACCCACGCGCTCCGTCATCCAAACAAACTCAAATGATGGCATCTAAATGAACTCAAATAAGAAGATGGCAAGTTACTTATGAGCTAATGCGCATGCTGGAGGGTTTTATAGAAGAAAAATAATATCTACCCAAAGTCCTAGTGCAAACTAGGAAGCCGAAAACCTCGGTGCCAACAATGCGGTGTTAAGACTGCAAGCGCCAAGGCAAATGTAAAGAAAGGATAAGTGGGACAACACAAAACGATTTGCTTTGTTTTGTGGGACAACGTGCTACAAAATCACAACTATTTTACCGGTGATCTCGACCTCATCAGAGCGAGTGTTGTCCAGCGTGCAGCGGACGCTTCCTATAGAGACGCCCACGGGTTTAACACAGCAGCGCATTGTGAATGCTTCATGCTTCTCGATGTATTCGCCCGCCACTCTAGCCACTCTCTCAGTATTCTAAGCGAGGCTAATGTTGCTCGCTGATTGTGATGGAAACCATGTTTTTCTTGCTCTCGATGCGTAGATATGTCCTAATTTTGAGCTCCCTGTGAAACTTAGCACAGCTGCCACGAAATAGTCTACCAACATGTGCATTATGTGCCATGGACTTCAAACAGCAGGCCAGCACGAAGGAACATGAAGTACAACAGTGGCAACTAGGTGACAGCAGCTAGCAGAATAAGCTCAGTAAAATGTTTCTTTCCTGTTTACGCCGACTTTGCAGCTTCGAATTTTTTTACGGAGCGTCTGAGATGGTATTTCGCAGTGACGGAAACAGCAGTCACATAGTGTAAGCAAAATACTCACAATCTCCAGCGAAATTAAACGCAGTTCGAGATATTAGCTTTCTGCACTGTTTAAAATAATTTATGCGAAACCTTGAGCTAGAATAAAAATGTATTTATCGACGCGTATTTAGTTCGTATTTCGCCAAACTGGTTCTAAGAATAAAGCACTAGCAAACGTAATGGCTTGACTATAATGCTGCAGTGGCATATCCCACCTAAACATATTAGTAAAATATTTACAGATAAAAACTTAACACTTGTGCCGCGCAGCAGGCCATTTTCTCGATCGTGTTAGGTTATTATTATTATGAGTTAGCCTAAATGCTTGCCTCAGATTTGGCTTTATCTACTGTATATTGGTGGCCTCACTGACTGTCGCGTCCTTCGGAGATTTCTAAATAGGCGCACCTTCATGGTGGTTATACAGGATACTTTGCACGATGTATCAAAAGTATGGACACTGCAAGACGTGTTGCCGAATGTATCATGACACGCATTCAAGATGATCAACATGCATCTTCTTATGGCACCTGAAATACATGCCACTTTGATACTAACCAGGCTTCTAGGGTGCTCTTGGTCCAGTAGGGGCGCAATTGGTATAAAACAATAAAAAAGCAAAATACACACACACACACACACACACACACACACACACACACACACACCGCAGTTATGCGACCTTTATGAATGACTGAAAGAAAACATCCAGCAAAGCATCTGCAAGAAAAGGCCTGCATTAATGAGTTTTCCAAATCCGGCATTTAACCTATGCACGCCATGCTTTATCCACGCATTAACTGTTATTCCTTGTAAATTGAAAGTCATGAATCACATGCTTCTGCATGGACGCCAGGAACACTACCGGGAAACGCGTGCAAGGTTTTCGAGCGCTACAATAATTGTTTAATCACCTAACTAACCTTCACATTGAAAACATTGCGGGAAGATCACGTAGCCCATCCGTATACCGATTTTAAACCAAGGTAAATGCTCTCCGCAGATGAATCTGAAACGAAAAGAGAAAAATAATCTCTCTAAAATAATAAGCATAGAAAAATGTTTGAGAGAGTTTAACGAAGTAAATCTATTCACAACACATATTAAAGCCTGATAATAGAAATTTTGCTCCGACAGACCCAAATTTTCTGAAGATTTTAACTCAGCAAAAAAAAAAAAAAAAAAACGCTGCTCGTGCTAGGGGCCGAGCGGCGGCGTCGGGCGCTGCTCACTCAGTTGCTGCCAGATGATGAACGAGTCAGGCGTCTCGGTCCGATTGGAATTCTCGTTGTTTTTATACATTTCAAGGGGCGCCGGAATCCACCCTGTCGTCTGACCCTCGAGTTCCGGCAATAGAGCAACTCCGCACCAAGCGTGGTTTCGTACGGAGGGCCATCACCAAGGCCATTTCTACGATCCACGCCCTGCTCACAGATGAGACCACAACTCCGCCTGCTTCGCTAATACGAGCGCCTCGAGCTCGTCTTAGCGAAGCAGGCGGAGTTCATCGAGTTCGACCGCGCAATACAAGATACGCTCACGCATGCAGATCTGGCGGCAGACGTGCCACAGCATTTGAGTACGAACAAAAGGTCAATTTTGCCAAGACAAGCGTGCGCCTCGCTACCGAGCCACGTCCAACGGTGCTTTCTTTCTCCGTCGACTCCACCGCGAGACTTACAGTGCCACTTGCCTCGCCACCGTACCCAGCTGCGTCTTCCGTCTCGCCCAGAGTTCTGCCGCGTTGCCCTGCCTAGGCTCCACAGCACCAGTCTTTCTGGGGAGCGGCGCGGCTGGCAAGGATTGTAATTTCAGTACCCGGCAAGCATTGACGGCAACGAGTCGCTTTTCAAGATAGATAAATTTAAATATCTGCCGACGTACTTATCCGGGTAAGATAAGACGGCAATTCGGGTATCCGCCTCGCCGAGGAAAGCTACGATGTCGCCATCAAGTAACTGTTTAACCGGTTTGGGCCGTCGCGACATGCGGGTCGATAACCATGTGGGCCACTTACTCGCAATGCTATTGATAGCTAAGGTCGCTCGCCACCTTTTTGAAAATCTTTTTAGCTTTTGACCCTAAACTGATTGCTTTGCGTCTGCCTTTAGAAGGGCTGCTTTAAAAGACCCTTCAAGTATGTTAGGTAAAAAAATAAAACTAATTACACTTTAATTACGAAAATTAGTCAAAATATGCCCATCAGGCAAGCAGTCATTACCGATTGTAGCGCACGAAAAAAAATGGCTTGGCAGCCATCTAGGTGTATATGTAGGCTGTGCACTGAAATGGGATCTCTGCGCTGTCATCAGTAATAAGTATGTTATAGGCAAAAAACAAAAAAATGTGTAGTTTCAGGCGGTGGCATTTCAGTGGAAATCCTATAACGTAAAAATATCATAAGAAACTAACAAACAGTGACACCAAGGACAACATAGGGGAAATGGCTTGTACTTACTAATTGAATGATATAATATGATTAATAAAAATCGGGCCCCACGGTTCCCTTTATTCTCGTTTATAACATAAAACGTTATTCATGATTTTCAATATCCTAGTTCAGGATATCCTAGTATATCCTAGCATATCCTAGCATATCCTACTAGCAGGACCTGATGGTATAAATGTGAGGTTAATCAGAGAAAAAATCACAGCCTGTCCACGAGGTGAATGATGATGATGGGGCGAAGCTCTGGAGGGATCATCGGTAAACCGTGAATACTCCGAGTAATTCGCCCAGTATATGATCATGTAAACACTTGAGAAACAGTGTGTGTATATATACAATACGTTTTATTTTATATCCGAGCACGGAAGATCCTTCCGTGCTCGGATCTTCCAGGGCGGTAATCTCCGGCGCCGGTCGATGTCGTCGTCGTCCACGTCACCGCCGCTTTCCGTGCTCTCCGCTCCCCAGCCTTGTCTTCCATTCGGCGACTCCTTGCGAAAGAGAAAGCCTGCCAAGAGCGAGCACCCTTTATTATAACACCCCTAGCGGTAACCCGTCGCACTACATTGTAGGTTTTCTCATCAACTATACTAAAAACTAGCGCATCTAGTGACATTATATACACTTATATATAGAAATATTGACACTTACGCCATCTAGTGAACACTTCATAAAACTACAGGTGGCTACATACTACATCGGAGGAAGGACAGAACCACGCCCTAAGGAGCTTCGCCCCTAAAAACATTGATATATTGGGTTCAATACTACTCCGCTTATTCAATCACTCATTATACACGGGAATGTATCCGTCAACGTTAAAGACTACTGAGGTCACCACGATCTTCAAAGATAGAGACAAATCTGACCCATCTTGCTATCGCCCCATATCTGTTCTTAGTGTAATCAATACCGCCTTCGAAAAACTTCTTGCTAAGCGTATTCATTCTTTTCTTTGTGTATAACGTACTCAGTCCATAACAACGTGATTTTCCGCCTAATCACTCTACGTCTACCGCAGTAATTTCATTAACACAGGCAATAAACAACGCTCTTCATAATTGCCAACAAGTAGCAGGTATTTTTTCTCGAATAAAAAAAGCCTTTGACACCGTTGATCATAATATTCTACTTCATAAGTGAAGCACCTGTGCGTAAATCTGAAATGTTTTTCTAAATGTAGTTTTCCTGATATTTCTTCTGTGGATTAATGTGTAATGAACATTCTTATTGCCAATTCATCATCATCATCATCAGCCTATATTTATGTCCACTGCAGGACGAAGACCTCTTCCTGCGATCTCCTATTACCCCTGTCTTGCGCTAGCTCATTCCAACTTGCGCCTACAAATTTCCTAACTTCACCACCCCACCTAGTTTTCTGCCGTCCTCGACTGCCAATTACATATTTGTAAATGGCCACACTACTAGCCTTTGGCTAAGGGGTCATACGGTGTTTGCGCAAAATTTGTGTTAACCTTCCAGAAGAAACTTGAAGTTTATTTTTTGTTTGGTTTTTTATTCTATAAACGATCCGCAAAAGGAGAAGAAACAGCGCAGAAGGAATAGAAAAAATGGTGCATGAATACTTTGCAAGAAAATGTATGCAAGGATGGTGATCAAGAATTTTCACAAGCAAGTAAATAAATTAACTGTAAAGACGTCAAAGACAAGTCGTCAGAGTACATATAAATGATAAGACGAGACCGGTGTGTCACTTTTCTAGAAGGAAAACTGTGAACTTTGAATGTTTTTCTTGGAAACAAAGAATGACGCCTCGTGTTTTTCTTGATGGCTGAGTCTCAATACGGAGCACAGCTCTAAATATTTCTTCTTGGCATTTGATCAGCTAAATATGCACGCTCTCTTCAAAACATTTAGTAGGAATGATCACGCAAAACAGTACGGCGTGCTCACTCTGCGATCTAAGCAGTTCTGCTGTAAATGGTTGGTGTGATGCTAGTCGCGCACGTGAGAATGACAATGACGTACGTTTCTTAATCCTTCTTCGCCCGATGATGATGTCATTCCATAGCTCTATGTCATCGACCATCGTGACCACATGGCAGGCGCTTGTGCGCTAGCGAGCAATCGCTGTGTTTTCTGACTCAGTGTTTCTCTATAGACATGTACTTGGCTGACACAGGAAACTTGCGTAAGGCAGCAGAATTCAGTGCCCTAGAGCCTAAACACAATACAGCTTTGTGCTGGACCAGAATTGTGCATATCACACCGATTTGACCATAACATTCTCCAACACACGGGATGATTTCACGTTGGCAATAATTAATAAGCTTACCTAAAAACAGTATGTGGCGGAAGTGAATTTGTTCATGGGTGAAGGTGTAAATGAATTTTCTCCCATAGGTCAATTTCAAGAATGGTGAATTCTGATCCGGTATATATATATATATATATATATGGAGAGATAGAGATAGAAAGAGCACAGCACTATTCGTAGTACACAATAGTATCAAAAGATAAGCGTAGCTTGCAATGGAGGTGCAATTCTAAAGAAACAGCGGAGCTGATGGGCACCTAGCTAGTCCTGGCTTTTGGGCTAGGCTATGTACTACCAGGTCATCCCCAGCAATTCCGGAATTTCTTCATTATTTAATCGATTATTGATTACCTACTGATTGGCTATGAATGACTGACAAAGCTTAGTAGTCCAAACCATGGCTAGCTGGAGTTAGCCAGGCTCAGCTTCAATTGTTTAGTGGGATATGTGCCATTGCGCTTGGACCCTTTCTGCAATACCGCCAGGATCGGCCCAAATTTTTTCCGAAGCATCAAGTACTTACGTCCGGCTTAAACAGCTCCGCTGTTAATAATATGAGTTTTTTTACGCCACATATCTTGACCATTTCACCACAAAAGCGTTTTTTCTCGAGATATTTTGTGGGCGACCGTTTCACTGAAATACGCCACCGCCTGACGTGGCTCAATACGCACATATACTCGCACATATACGCAATATTTCTTACGCGCTCGTCACCGGTTCTGTTCTCTACGACATTCAGGAACGAAATGACAAACGCTGCTTAAATATCCTCACTTCAATAGATATACGCCTTCAAGCTCGTTATTTCTTTATAAAAGCAAATTGATTGATACAGCTCTTTCGCATGTTTTACAACTTCCTCCGCTACGGGCACGTGCTTTTGTGCAACTCCATTGCAAGGCGCATTACTCTCTGAAAGCCAACCAGCTATTTCAGACCTGCGTGCTATCGCGCGAGAGCTCTGTGGCGTCTGAAGGCTTACAGTTCCAGATCATGTTTACCAAGTTTTAAATTAAATGTTTTGAATTTTCGTTCTATTTTCATTGATATGTTGTAGGCAATAATGAAAGATATGACAAATAATATTTCTGAGATGTAGCCGAAAAATAAGAAAACGTATTCACACATTAGGACGAAAAATGAAGGAATCGTCTTAGAGTACCGAATTAACGTATGTAGTGCCTATATGGGGGTGTTACCAACCCAGTACGCCAATAATTGGGCCGCTAAATCGGGAACTATATTATGCCGCACTAGTGTACTGCCTGCATACACCACCTACTTATGGCGGCACTCCAAGACACTGTCTTTACTCAAACCTAACATTAAATTTGCTTCAGAAATGTTCACTAAAATATTGTGGCAGTCTACAAAAAACGTCACAGGCCTGCGCGGCACACGCAGCACAGTCACAGTGTAAGCTGGTGGAATAGCTCAAGCGTAGCAATTTCGGCACCACGCACAACAGGGTCTTCGCACCAAAGTCTCTTCGCCTCGTTTTGACGAGAGCGATCTCAACTGTCCGTCCGGCGTCGACGGTAAGCTGCGGCTTGTAATGCACTCTATACAGCAGTCTGCTAAGCCCGATGATGCTTGGTTGTAGCCGCGCACGTATAACTCTACGATTCGCGTCTTCAGCAGCGGTTCGTACCTTGCGAGGAGACGTCATAACGTGTACCGAAGAGGTACCAAGAATAAGTGGCGCACATCTCACATCGGGACCGTGTTTATTGCGCGCCTCGTCTGAATCGCATCTCGTCGTCTGCGCCTGCGCACGTGCCTATATAGGGCGCGTTTACAGGGCCTTTTTTTAAAGCCTGACAGCAAGGGCTTGCATGGCTCATGGGTGAAGTATCCGACTCCCACGCAGCGGGCCTGGGTTCGATCCCGGCGGAGACCGGGTACTTTTTCGCATTTCGGGCGATAGCGGTTACGCGGCGGTGGCGGCGGCGGACAACAACGCAAACCGAAACAGCTATTAGAATGAGCCCATAACTGCTTACGCTCTACAAGAAGAATACTAAACCCCATTCATTGTGGGCGTGCGTATGCGTGGAAGCTAAGGGTCAAACACTATTGCACAGCTGGTAAGGACACTATTAACGGGGCCCCGGTGATGAGGAGACAAGCCATGACTCCTGATTGCACGTGGTGCCAGAGCGCTGTCTGATGTGCGTGCACAAGTGACACGAGCTGTAAAATGATGCTAGAGACTTCACCGACGCTTATCTAACACTGAGTCGGGCTGCCCAATACATGACACCGAGTTATTCCGTATAGGCGCTTTCTTTTTGAGCACTCCTTCCTTCATTCAACGGGTAATATGGTTTCCGTAACGCGTTACCATAAGGGCCATTTGTAGGGGTGTTAAAGGTGAGAAACTTTCAAATGAAATGGACAAAGCATATTTGAGAAAAACGACCATCGAGAACTGAACCGAATATGAAGTATACCCTCTGATTTCTAATCCAACATAAAATTATAATATTAGGCCGAGCCAGTTTCTTAAAAAAATGCGTCTATATAAAGGCAAGTGCATGCCATGCCCTTGAAACTACTTCTTCGCGCAACTAAGGAGCCTGCAAGTTTTAAGCAACTGATTTCCCTTTTCCTGAGTACTGTAGCCATGCCAGTACTAAAACAAGGGAACAGAAGCTTAGCAGGAACTCGTACAGTACTTTATTTGCTTAAACGAGAGAAGTGTGATACTTCAGCACCGCTTCTTGCTTTAAAGTAGAGGTGGCGTAATGCCAACATTTTCTAATATGAATCGAACAACTATAGTTATCATCGATAGTCAAAGGCAGACGCACGTATTTAAAATAGGAATATTTATTTCCATTTAATTAGGCATCGCGCTTGAACTGACCAATGAACAAAAAATAGGTCTATCTGTCAGGGACAATTGAGGTCTGTCTTAATTACAAGGGTGGTATTTGTCATTCAATAACTGCAGGACTAACGTATCAACATCTCTGAGGCCTGGTTGCGAGCAATCTTTCCAAGAATGAATGAGCACTGTGTGAATATCTATACAAAAACGGTAAAGAAATGGTTGCCTAAAAAATCTGAATTTGTGAGAAAAGACATCAAAGGCTGCTGAAAGATCTGTGTGCCGTAGACACATGTCATATGGCTCGTTGCAATAAAAATATCAATGGTTGTAGCGTAAACAGTAAAACTCCGGCATGACGACACAGCCATAAACAATAAAGGACAGACTACAAGAAAAAAAAAATCACGTTGTAAACGTGAACTTGAATTTCTTTATTTATTCTTCTAGTATTCCCTAGAAACGTCCTCTTGGGCTAAAAGCTGTCATAGGCAGCTTGGCTGAGCGAAGGACGCGTTTTATACGATAGCGCGATAACTACTAGTACTTTGTAACGTACATAATTATCAACTCTAAACAAACCAAAGTAGTTCTAAACGTAATAAAACAACGATAAAAAGGAAAGAACACAAATTTTAACGTTTTTCTTATACCAGCCATTCACAGGATACGTGACATGCAATTCAGGAACTGATAACATTCAAGCGTATATGATACAGATCATAAAAAAATAAAACGCACTCATGCAATAATCATCGCTATACTCGAATGCATATGTTTATAAATGTACAGTACATCCTCAATTCTCTGCGAGAGAAATTAGTCTTGTGCACATAATTATTAGGGTTTTTCGGAAAAGTGTGGTTATAGGATTGTATTTTGTATTTTGGTGTGAAAGCGTGGTAAAAAGCGAGAATCAGGGTTTGTGAGAGCTACTTAGCTTTACTGCTCACTATGAATATAACAAAACTTCTTAACTCTTATTTTGCCAAATAAAATGTAGGTTTCAGCCGCGTAATGACTAACAAAGGTTAAATTGTACTGATTTGGTTTCTGCATTGGTTCAACTACCTTTGTAGTCGTTTCACTACTTATAATTTGCAATAGTTTGTTTAGCAGAGCGAGGAGAGCAACCAAACTTTATCAGTTGGTTTCTGCAAACAATTTAGTTAGTTTAGATATTCAAAAATGCCGAATAGTTTATTGTCAAATACGAATACAAATAGTTACACTTAATATGCAATTCGTATTTGAAACTTGGAATATTCGTTCAGCCATACAATAACAGAATTGAAACATTGTGAGACTAACCAAATATTACACTTGAATAAATTCGCATATGGGCTGTCTGAAAAGAAGCTATTGTAATTTAATGACTGGAATTTATTGAGCAGAAGATATGTACACGGGGTGTGCGCTCGGAAGTTGGTGCACCTGCGGGACAACTGCAGAAAACTGTAGCGCGAACTTTTGCAACAGTCCTCTAATCCATCGTTCTGTTTCTCTCGAGGATCCAATGAGTGTTTTGTTTCCTTATATGTATTTTCGCAACCAACAAACATTCGACCAATAGGAATAGTGAAATCTGGAATGGAATACAACTTGAACAGCATTCACTTCTGAATTTGTATTTATAAATTTCAAACATTCGCAAGACCAATAAGTACTTGGCGCAATGTTATCATTCACGCGCCGCCGTCCAATCAAGTCTTGGCGTGCTTATTCTCGCAGTTTACGATTTCTTAGCCGGCGATCTTCAAGTAAAAGAGAGTAAGACTCCCGCGTCGAACACGCCAGCTGAGTCCTAGAGACAACATGCGCGACATTTAGCAATAACGCCATCTTTGAGACCCGCTCGACGTCAGCCTGCGCAGCTAAATTTGGACCGCTGATGCCCCGGTGCTGCTTTTGACATCAGAAATGCTCCCGGAATTCAAGCACGGCGTAAGAAGGACACTCGCTTTCAGCAAAGGTTATGAAAAACTAACTTTGACGACAGCGGAATGAAACATTTGAATTAACTTTGACTACACGAAATTCTAACGATAGCGAGAAGAGTTATTTCATTACAATACACTTTTTTCTCTTTAGCAAATAGGTTCCGCGTAAGCCGGTTGGGTGGAGGCAAATGTATGAATTCGAAAAATTATCGTCCACTCGACTCTGGCACGGCAAACCAACGAAAACCCCCGCGTGTTTTTTTCGGGAAGAAATTGTTGGTAAAAATAAATAAAATTCGTCTCAGAACAGGAGGCCTTTTCCTTTAACAGGTTTATTTTCTGAAAACCTCGTCTGAGTTTCCTTTGCTGCTTTGTGCTGCAGTTGGTTAGATGTCAATGTTTTCCTTTAATTTTTTTTATAGCGTTGAAAGACAGAATCTCTCTTGATTCCATCAGAATTCTTTCTCGCTTTAAGGCAAAGTGAAACTTTTGCTTTGAACACTTCATATGTGACTGTGATAGAAATGGTTGGAGGGTGGAGACTGCGTTTACTACGGACAAGGGAAACTTTTGAAACTAAGGGAAACTTATCGCACTGTGGAGTGATCTGCAAATAACTTTTCTACAAACAGTTTTTATTGACCTGAGTTTCGAACCCACAAGAGAAAATATTCCAGTCTTTTTCTGAAAAAAAAATTGTACGGCTTGACAATGGCGTGATACGAGCCAAACATGACCGACGCGTAGTGTCACACTGTTAAGTTAAGCGTACAGTACCAACAACCTATAGCAATAAAATCTTCTACATACCATAAGGCTCTATGAATGATAAGCTACCATCGTCATCACAGTACAAGAACTCGTGTGCTCAAAGCTTTCTGAAACTTATAAGTGCCCACTTTTAATGGATTTATGATCATTTTTCGCTGCTAGGGCGTACAGATCGGCCCTAGAATAATGGCCCATTGTATACCCTTGTATGACCGAAACAGTATAGTGACACATGACCTGGGAGGCATGCGAAGATTAGTTAGCAAGACTGCACATCTCGCGTAATTGATCCTTCACGAAGAATACTAAGCGAACAACATATTTCTTATATCTTCCCTTAGTACATTCGTCATCCGATACTCACATGCAATAACTACGAATTTTCCTTCCGTTCATATCTCTTCAAGAATATCACTTGCCGCGATTAGCTTTACTGCACTCTGGCACTCAGACAACTGCGGATTTAAGAAATCCAGCCTTCTCGAAGTGACGGAGTTCTCGCGAAAGAAATAGCAATATGTGGTCAGGATCCTTGCTATACAAGAACTACACACAAAATCGCCGTATGTCGTTTTAGCAAATTGGCTGTGCCGATGAGCAAATAAATATGGGTTTGGTTAGTTTGGGTTCTCCATTAGCAATATGAACCAGATTTAGGAAACATTACAACGCCACCCCAAAATAAAAAAAATAAAGCAAGTTCAGCGAACTACGGAGAGTGGGCTATTGACGTTCACAAGGCCTACGCTTTGTCGTATTATAAAAAAAAATACTATTTAATCTGCACCGGCTGTCAATCATCCAGCAAGTGTGCACCAAACATTTCCAGGATATAATCGCTTCACCATTTCGTTGCTAGTATCACCTGCAACTTTTCCTATAAATCGGTGGATTCCTCCTTTTTGTGAGTGCAATTTTTTGTTCACATGCTTGAGTGCTCAACATCTCATTAGCACTATATTGATTAAGCAGTAATTTCTGTTACGTAGCTATTTAAAACCACAAGGCCCATACTTTTAACTGTCCGCAGATTTAATTATATTGTTCCAACATCAGGTCCCACTTTTTGGACAACCAAGGTGACAATGCTAAATTTTAATTTAGAACAGCATGAGTGGGAAGTTGCCGAGTCCTTCCACATTATTACATTTAACCCGGTCAACGCGTGCATAAAGAAAAGTGAAAGAAAAGTTACGTTCCTTGCGCGAAAACAAGCAATCGGTTTCACTGTATTGTCTTCCTTCTTTTCTACCTTTATATTCCTGTTTAACAGAGTTTCTCCCCCAATTGCACGAAATGGTACTGGCGTTCTTCTGCCGTCGTCTTTCTGCGTAGATATATTAATTGTTTATTCTAATCAAATGGAATGTATTTTGTTTAGTGCACTACCCGTGACCACTCTGGTAATTCGACATCTTAATTATGTGATTATGCTGTGTGCCTTTCTTGTAATAACATGTAATACCTTGCGTACAGCGCGCGCACAACGTTGTTGTTCATGTGAACCTCCCTGTGTACTTTACGTTACGTGTTCTTTACGTCACTTCTACCCAGGCGATTATTGCTTATTACGAAGCCTTGAAGTTTATTGTTACAGTGGTAATGTGAAGATCCATATAAGCACTCTTGATAAATTCTTGCAACAACCCCGATGAGGGCCGTGCCACAGTCCAGCCATTTGGGAATTAATTGTTGCTTCGTACGAGTAACCACTTCACTTAAATACCTAACAGTCGCAAATAAGTTTCCCACTATATATGTGCCCACAAGTAGGTCCTATATAAGTTATGTTACCTTAATCATTCGAGCACCGTGCTTGATCTTCTATGATAGGATCAAGTTTTGTGCATAAATAACGTAATTATTTTAATTATTAATTATTAATATTTTATTGGTAATGCACAGCTTACCTAAAAGCCCATCATGCATATCTTATAGCTGACACTAGATTTTTTCACTTCACATTATGCAAGAACACCGCAAATAATTTATTCAAAATATAAGGGCTCGCTCGAACAGCAACTGGGGCCGCATTCACTAAACTTTTCTTTCGTAAATGCTCGTTGCCATTGGCCGGCCACCTTAGATGATGTCTTGCACACGAATTGGTTGAAATTCTGTGTTACGAACAATTCTAGCTTAAGAAGTGTTTGTGAATTCTGACCCTCGTTAGGAAAAATAGCGGCTGTGACGTTAATGTGGCCGCTCACGCACGCCGGCACTCTGGCCAAGTCATCATTTTTATTGCCCTATGAGGAATGTGCTTCGTGCATAGCCACGTTTATGATTTCAATTTCGAAAACAGCGCAGATAGAGTCTTCATATACTAGTGACGCGTTAAATATGTTCCCTCTTTCCATCGTGCATTCTTTTTGCGCTGTGTCACGTTTTCCGCTGTCAGCGCTCGACACAACGCACATATAAACGCTAAACAGCATCCATAGAAGGAAAAAACAAAACAATAAAGAAATAAATGTTGGCCGACTGAAATGCTGCAGCTTGCGGCGCCATGCCATCGGTGACATTGGAAGGGACAAAAGGTGAAAGCGGTAAAGACTACCGTGAGATTAACGCCAAAGGCGCTCTTACTCCCAGCAATATAAGACAGATGTAGTTTAGCGTGTTTACCATATTAGCGGGCTTACCGGAATAGCGGTATCGAAATGCGCAGAACGCTAAACGACTCATACCGTTTAGCGTACGCTCGCTATTTCACAGATTTAACGTTATCGTCTTTGTGTTGTTTACGTAACACATGACGGCGGTCTCGGTCGCCCGCTTCGGACTGAATTTGTTGTTGTTTTTGTAGAATTCACTTCGTCCGTAGCAAATAACTGTGTAAACAGCTTTCGTTTAGTCTCAGGCCACTTCGACGACAGAGTAATATGGATAACCGTGAGGAATGTTCGAGATCGCTTCTCGTTTCGAACGCGCCTAAACCAAGCAAGAGAAATTTGGATGGATGGATGGATGGATGGATGGATGAGGCTGAACCCTTTAAATCGGGCGGTGGCATACGCCACTTAGCCATGGCTATTAACATAATTTGTACTTTGTGGTGGGTGAAATTTCACCCCTGCCTTAATTTTATCCACCAATCAGATAACCTCTGTTTGGTTATTTCTACCCGCTTAAAGTCTATTTTGCCTTCACTGTCCCTAAACCCCAATGCTTTGAAAAAATCAGCCCCGTTGCCTTGCACTGTAGGGTTAAGCCCCTTACAGAAAAGTACGAGGTGTTCAGCCGTTTCCTCTTCTTCTCCACACGCACAGCACAACGTGTCTATACCTTGGTACTTGACTCGGTACATCTTAGTCCGCAATACTCCCGTCCTGGCTTCAAACAACAAAGAGCTTCCCCTAGAATTATCGTAGATATTTTCTTTGGCAATTTCTTGCTTGAAAGTTCGGTATGTGCCCAGTGCTGATTTCGTCTGCATCCCTGTTTTCCACAGACCCCTCTCTGTTTCCTTAACCTTTTTCTTAACCGCTGTTTCCTGGTTTGCACCCCTCCTGCAGTCCAAATATTTGATTGACAGTTTTCTGGTCAGCTTCCTCCATTTTGTATCAACATTCCTCATGTACAAATAACTGAAAACTCTCCTTGCCCACCGCTTTTCTGCCATCTCTCTCAATCGCTCCTCAAATTCTATCTTGCTGCTGGCTTCCCTGCCCTCGAATGACGTCCATCCCATGTCACCCTGTACCCCCTGATTTGGTGTATTTCCGTGTGCTCCCAGAGCCAGTCTACCTACCCCTCGCTGCTTAGCTTCCAACCTTGCTCGAACCTCTGATCTCATGCACAGGACCGCATTGCCGAAAGTCAAACTAGGGACCATCACCCCTTTCCAAATCCCTCTCACCACTTCGTACCTATTGTAATTCCACAGTGCCCTATTTTTCATCACAGCTGCATTTCTGCTACCTTTAGCCGTCACATATTTTTCATGTTCCGTTAGGTACTCAGCCCCATTGTTTATCCACACTCCAAGATATTTGTACTTATCCACCACCTCCAGCGTAACCTCCTGTATCCTATGCTCGCTGCCCTGATTATCATTAAAAGTCATGACTGCCGATTTTTCTTTACTAAACTTCAAACCTAAGCTATCTCCCTCTTTACCACAGATGTCCATTAATCTCTGCAAGTCTTCCTTGCTGTCAGCCATAAGTACAATGTCATCTGCATACATCAGTCCTGGTAATGACTGTTTAATCCATTCTCCCTGCTTGGAATAGGAAAGGTTGAAGCCAAGTCCGCTCCTCTCTAATTTTTTCTCTAATCCTTGTAAATACAGCATGAACAACAGAGGTGACAGAGGGCACCCCTGCCTAAGCCCCTGCTGTATCTCTATAGGCCCAGATACCTTGTTTTCCCATTTTATAAGCACCCTGTTACTTTTATAGATATCTTTTAAAAGATTTCTTACTCCATCTTCCACCTCTAGAGTGCCCAGTATGTCCCACAAATCCTTTTGGATTACACTGTCATAGGCTCCCTTGATATCCAGAAAGGCAAGCCATAGGGGCCTGTGTTCCTTTTCTGCTATTTCAATACACTGTGTCAATGAGAACAGATTATCTTCTAACCTTCTTTGTTCTCGGAACCCATTTTGTAGTTCCCCCAGCACCTCCTCGCTCTCCACCCATGCCTGCAGTCTGTCCTTTATAATCTGCATCACCACCCTGTAAACCACTGACGTCACTGTTATGGGACGGTAGTTGTTTATGTCGGCTTTGTCCCCCTTTCCCTTATATATCATGCTCATCCTGCTCAGTCTCCACCCGTCAGGGGCTTTACCGTCCATTATCATTTTGCTCACTGCCTCTCTTAATGCTTTCTTAGATTTTGGGCCCAATGTCTTTATCAACATAATTGGGATGCCATCAGGACCTGTCGACGTGCTACTAGGAACCCTCTTCTCTGCCCTTTCCCACTCGCTTTGTGCCAGTGGAGCCACTGCACTGACTAGTCCATCCTCACCTGATTGAGCACATGCTATGTTTCGTTCTTTAAATTTTTCTGTCATCATTGTTCTTATATGTTCCATTGCCTCATCTCCCTCTAGTCGAACACCTTGAGCTGTAACTATAAACCTCTGCTCTAGGCTAGTCTTATTACTCAAGGAGTTGAGATGTTTCCAAAATTTCTTTGCTGCTTTTCTATCCTTTTTGTTTACTTCTGACAACCATTGGCTCCCCTTTCTTCTGATCTTCTCATTGATCAAATTGGATGCTTCCCTTCTACAGCTTAAGAAGTTGTTCCATTTTCTGCCTACATCAGCTTCTGGTTCACCCCTCTGCTTTGAATATCTGTGTTCCCTGGATGCTTCCTGGCGTTTCTCTATGGCCTTCTTAACCTCCTCATCCCGCCAGCTCTTGGGTTTACGTCTTCTGTTCCCTTTTGTCCTGACTCGTACCTTAGTAAGCTCTAGCTCAAATAGTCCTGTTAAATTTGCATATGTCCATTCTGTTTTTGTGTCCTCTGAAATTACTTCCTCAATTTGCTGGGTTGCTATTTCAAGCTGCTTTTCCGAGTAAAATATCCCACCTGGTTGTTCATATTGCCTCCTACCTACTTTCATTTCCCTTCTAAAACTCACCTTAATACGTTTGTGATCACTACCTAGACTTCTAGAGCCATATTCATCTATGCTCATTACATTTAGCCTATCGTGCATCCTATGTGACATTAGTGCATAATCTATTTTGTCTGAGATGTGAGCGCCATCTATCGGTGATGTTTGGAGATAGGCGTGATGACGGCATAAGACCTCTGAGATTGGAAGATTTCGGAGGCTATGGTAGGAAGTCTGTACTGCTTTTCTGTTTCGTTGCAGATCGGCGGACATGGGAATTAAAAATAGAACGTGATCCTGGATTCCATTGCACTGCCTCTCGCAGTTTCCGGACGCACACACGCCTAGAATTACTTGCCCAATGTGTGCACGAGGAATAACGATTATAAACAGGGATAAGGTGCCTCAGAAAGGCTGGCCAACGTTTCGATAGGAAGATAGGTCCTCCTATCGAAACGTTGGCCAGCCTTTCTGAGGCACCTTATCCCTGTTTATAATCCTTATTCCTCGTGTGCTACTCCATTAGTCAGCCATCTTTTTTTGATTTTGGATGCCCAATGTGTGCGACATTCAAAGCGTAATGAAATAGCCTCCCGCACGTAAACTGCGCTATCACGCAATACTAAAGCTCCCTTTCTGCAAAGTTCGTTTGCCGAACGGTAACGCTATTTCCTTGAACCGCGCTATTACCCTAATGTTAAAGTAAAACTGGCTATTGTCACCTAGTAGTGACGGGGCAGAACACAGCAGCAAAACTGTGAACTGGACGAACTTGTGCCCACAAAAGCAATTGTTACCAAAGCACAAGGATAGCGGCGAACACAGTCGGCGATCGTCTAAATCTGATCTGCGGGCCAAGCACGTCGCTTTTGTACATCACTCGTCGAAGGCCCCAAGAGAGAGGGAGAGAAAAGGGTAAAGGAAAGACAGGGCGGTTAACCAGAGGTTATCTCCGGTTGGCTACCCTGTACCGGGGGAGGGGTAAAGGGATGCGAAAGGAGAGGGAGAGAAAAATAAGTAAAAATAAACAATAAAAAAGGAAGGAAAGAAAAGAAAATCACACACGCACGCAGAAATGTTTCTGCGGGCACTGTCACGCAGTCTGCGAAGGCGTTCTCGTCTTGCTTAGTGTGAACGTTCCATCCTACGTAACACAATGCAGAGTCACAATTTGTCACTGAGTCCGGTGTCTCTCAAGTAACGCAGCAGTGCCCCAATGGTGCCAGTGTGGTTCCCAAAAACTACTGCACAATTCGTGTCGTGCATGCAATCTGTTTATATATAGCTAAATGTCACTGTATGACCAGCAATCGCTGATCGACCAGGATGGATGGGATGATCATTCGGGTCAATCATTCTGATGGACCAGGATGGACCAGGATGATCGACCAGGAAGTCCAGTGGGGCTCTCGACTGGTGCTCCCCCATGAGGATAATATATTTGTAGTATTGAATAAAAGCTTCTTCTTCTCTCTCTCTCTGATTATACAAGGTTTGGCGAGGACATAGACGGCAGATAAAATCAACGATATCATTCGCGTAAGTTCTAAGTCGTATAGGCGCGTCTTGCGGTGAGCGATTACGTTTTGTTAGCCGGTGAAATGTAGTCCCCCCCCCCCCCCCCCAAAGGATAAATAAGTACATGTATCAATGCCCACCTCATATAAAGCATCGTCCCGATGCTACAAACACGAGATCCAGAAACTAAAGCACATGCAGTAAATACAAATAATGAGCAAACAAAGAAACAAAGTCTCAGAGCTGGTTAGCGCTGTAAGAAGGGCTTAAGGCGCACAACATGGACTATTTCAGGCCATGAGCAGCGCCGCTGTAATTGCGAAATGTCGTCTGAAAAGACTTCATAGTCAAGTGTGCCAATACGTCGGATGATCTTGTATGGTCGGAAATAACGTCGCAAAAGCTTCTCGCTTAGTTATCGTCGGCGTTTTGGTGTCTAAATCCAAACACGGTCGCCGGGCTGCTATTCGACGTAGTGTCGTCGGAGAATGTAGTGCCGGCTTTCGTTCCTCTGCTGATTCCTGATGCGCAGGCGAGCGAGCTGGATGGCTTCTTCGGCGCGCTGGAGGTGTGTGGCGACGTCAAGATTCTCTCCGCCAGAGACGAAGAGAATCTTGACGTCGCCGCATATCCAGCGACGCCGAGAGTGCCAGCGACACTAGACACCACCGACAAGGCCAGCGAGATTGCTACAGCCGATTGGGCCTCCTTGCCGACCAGGTCAGTAGATCGGGCTGGATTTGTTGGGTCGTTTTCCACCGTCACAATCCGGAAATAAGTGGATTGTCGTGGCCGCCGACTACCTTCCCCACTACGTTTCAACGAAAGCCCTGCCTAAAGGAAGTGCAGCCGAAGTGGCGAAATTCTTCGTCATGAATATCCTGCTATGACACGGTGCCCTCGACGTAGTCATCACCGGCTAAGCAACGACTTTTACAGCGTAGCTCAGACAAGCGATTCTGCAACACAGCCGGGTAAGCCACAGGAGGTCAACGGCATACCGCCCGCCGACGAATGGTCTTACGGTGAGGCTAAACAAGGCCCTCGTTGACATTTGGTATGTACGTCGACGTCGAACAGAAGACGTGGGATGCCATCCTTCCGTGCGTAACATTCGCTTATAACAAGGTCGTGCAAGAAACAACGCAGAGCATGCCGTTCAAGCGGTTTCATGCAAAGAACACAACGAAATTTTTGTTTATTGGATCGCACAGACAAAAACAACACGGATGCCTCGTTCTGATGACACTGTTGGTAAAAACGGCAACAAACTTCGGAAACAAATAGAAATAACTACGGCAGCAAAAAAAAAATAGCGCGCACTTGAAAGTACTTGCAACAGAGTGACTCGATTGCCCTTAATCGCATGTCGTCTGACTCCATGACTGTTGAGAAAGTAACATTGCATATATGGAACAGTGAGATACACCCCAATAAAACTGAGTATGCGCATCCGTTGTCCACATGTGTATTCACTGCACATCCTCCCCCCATTTTAACACTGCACATTAAATGATAAAAACTGGCTATGATGTAGTAAGTCTGCTGGAAGAAAATTTTTGCAATACTGTAAAAGCGAGCTTGAATCCCGCGTTACTTGTATGTTTGGAAAATATAATGAATTAGATATGAAACTATAACAGCGTCATTTTAAATAACGATCCTCATGAAGGATTACATTTATTTATAAATAATTCTATTCACAAGGTTGTTGATGATGAGACACCCAGTGAACGATGAGTATTGATTGGAAACGCGACAACACAGTCGTATCTTTGAACATATAATTAGTTTAGAGAAACGCTGCCGCAAATTTCGACAGCGCAACTACATACTACGTGGCCCTGTATCCTGAATCGACAGTTTCTTAGCTTCGTACGAACACGCATTCTCGTCGCATAACATTCCCCTGGAGTGTGCAAGGTGCTCATCTTTCCCTTTTCTTTTCATCGTAAGAAATGTCAACTCCGGAGCAGACGCAGGGTAGCTAGCACTTGTGTCACCCTCTGTTAGTCATGTTATGCATCACTCACTGATAGAAACGATATGCACAGCTGCTGCCCATGACGCATTTCGAAATCACACATTGCTCCTGACATACGCTGGAGCTATGCAGACTGGTGATGCCACCTGGTTTAGGTTGTATGAAGTGCTCTTCGAAATGCGTCTGTCGAGAAATATTTGGTATTTCTCCCTCTTTCCAATGAGCTCGGCTGACTCATCGCTTAACTGACTTCGTCAAAGGATGAGGCGGGCCGCTGTTTCAAGAGCTAGGTAGGTTTCTTTGTATATGATGTGATATTCTGTCTGCAAAGAAATCAAGCAACGCTTAAGAAGGCACGGTTGCCATCCCCGACAAAACTACGCATGAAAATATGAAAGCGCAAATACAATTTCTCTATCAATCATTCATGAAGATAACGCATCTCAGGTATTCAAAAAGTACAAAACCATCGTCTTTAAAATGGTAGGACAAGCAACAAGGAAAAAAACATTGGCTGTGGCCGCAGGAGGCCCAGTGGTGCTAGCAAACGCTGGTGTGTCGCGATTGGCACACGGGTAAAGAGAGCATGATAGAATGTGTCGTGTGGCGGAAGGCGACCAGAGGACGGCAGACTGTGGCCATCAGTCATGGGGATGGGATGCAGCTGAAGCCCCTCGGATTCCTGATTGTCCGGAGGCCGTCAACCAGGCAGTCAACAAGGCGCCGCGAGCAGGAGTGCGGTTCAGGACCGCTTGGCTTTCCGGCGCTACCGCGGACCTGCTACTGAAATCTAGGGCGGCCGATTGTACAACGGCTGCTGGACTCCCGGTCCGGTTGTGAATGGGTGCCTGGACCATCCGCTAGGCAGCACGGTCCCGTAACCCAGTACGCATCGTCGCCCTGCTCTCCGCCACATGCGTCTCCTCACGCCTTCCGAGTCTCCACCAGCCAATGCTAACAACAACAGCACTGACTTCTCCGTGCCTGCCAGTCGAAGCCGTCACGTACCTACAAAACCCTGAGCATGCAGCCCTGTTATTGACTTGCACGCCGCGTTACCGCTTATTGTTTAGCGTTCATGACAGCTGCTGGCACGTGGACTTTGGAACTTCGCATAGTAGTCGAGGCCGCGTCTTTGTTTACTGTCCTTGTGCTTGCGTGCACTTTGCCGCTTTAGTTTCATTTACTTGTAAACATATTTGTGTGCTGTGCTATGACGCTCGTCACATGTGTCCATTTTCGACGCACTGCGTGTTTGCAAGCGTCACGATCGTCCGCTAAACAACCACACGACAATTACTCCGACAACCACTGGGCCACCACTGCTGGGTCCCCGTCGCACAATGACATGGCCTAAAGATCACCCAACTTGTCAGCCACTTCGAAGTCTTTCACGTCACTGTCTGTGGTGCACTACACTGTAGCACTTTGTATTTTACGAGCCACAGCTGCAGCACTTCGTCTCCCCCGCACCATTACCCTGTACACATCATATTAGTGAATATTTTGTTGCATGAAGCAAACAATTCAATGTCCTCATTTTGACCATGTCTCGGGCACGTAAATCCTATCTGTGGCTTCTGCAGGCCAAAAGCCAGGCTCGTGCGGCCCTTCGACAACCTTTCCGACCCTCTGCTCCAAAGACTAACGGTGCTCGTGATGACAAGACGGGACACATGGTTTAAGCTTTTCTTGAACCAATTAGCATGTATGTTTACCGGATCCTTCGAATAAGCCGGAAGCAGCACGATCAATTTCAGTCAATTAACAGGTAAGCGATGGGGACTATTATCAGTCTTCCACACATAACGCCTGTTTCACAGTTAGTTGCAAGAACAAGCTAAGTTTAATGCCCTACAAAAGATTGTTACCGAAAGGAATGTGTAAAAAATTGCGAAATTTACACATACTCATTTAGACCTGCGCTTCCACTACTACATATAAAGTGTGACTGCTCCAAGGCAGATGACAGACCAGGACCCTCCCCATAGTCACCGACATATTTTGTCCCAAATAAACCAACTCGAATCAAGAATCCCCGGATTCCTCAATATAAAGTGACTCTACCCAATTACGCTTCGAAGACTACTTCTCACGTGTCGTGGAACTTTTGATATTGAGGCCTCAGGACACACATGAGGTCGAAATTTACGAAGTGACCAAAAACAACTCCCCTAGCCAGTAAAATGCCACAAAAGCAATGCCGCCTGCACCAGCCGAAACGAGTCATATATGAAGCGTGAACTCCAGCCAGCGAGACTGCGCTTTCGCGCTTTCCTAAGAACACTCGACACATTCTAGCGCCGCCGCCGCAAAGCCTGCGTGAGGCCTCGGAAATGCATGTCGCACGGGTGCATGGCGCACGATAAGAAATGCGTCATATGGCAACCAGGCTCCTTTCTCGCGCCTATTTCTGGCCACGCTGCGCCATCTAGCGGCGCTGCCGAGAAGTCCGCGCGTGGCCTCCGAGACGAGAAGCTTGGCGCACCGGTGCCTGCGAACGCTGAGAATTGTTCGCTGGCTTGCCGCACACACATTGACAGATACTCAGTGATCCCAGTTGGCGAGATGTTCATTGAAGAGTGGCACAGACCCAGAGCAATCATGGCGCAGATCGCTATGGCGTTGGCGTGAAAGGCGTTCATTGAAAAGTGGCCCATACCCAGTGCAATTGTGGCGCAACCTGTTAATTTTGCGGATTGCTTTCCGTGACCAACCCTTGTGACGTGGATTCGATACCGCTCCGACGTGAACACATTTAAAGGATCGGTTTCGTCATTGTGAAGTGGCACATTACCAATGGCACATACTTAGCTACTCAAGTTGGCGACAAAGCCGCTGTCATGAAAGAGGTTCATTGAAGACCAGCAGATACCGAGTGACACATAGCCAGTGCTGCAAGAATTTCTTCGAACAGCTGTACTCACCCAGTTCCGCATCTACAGTGACCCATGTCACGGTAGATTCGGCTTCCAATATGTTGTAAAGTAATTAACTACGAAGTTCATCAGTAAATTCGTGGTAATAAGTTGAATATGTGTTTCGATTTCACGTGCTACTAATGTCCGCCTCTTCGAATAACCCAGCTCAATGATATCCAAAATCAAAAAAAGATGGCTGACTAATGGAGTAGCACACGAGGAATAAGGATTATAAACAGGGATAAGGTGCCTCAGAAAGGCTGGCCAACGTTTCGATAGGAGGACCTATCTTCGTCAAAGGCGGCCTCGTCATCCTCGGCGGGTTAGTTTTAAAGGGTTAGTGGAGTGACGTCACGTCGATGTCGGCTGTGGCTGTCTGTAAAGGGGGAGACTGAAAAGAAAATGAGCGCCGGCGCTTGACTGGCTAGGCGCGGTTTCTAAGACGAGGGGACAAGAGCGGGAGAGCGAGAAAGTGACAAAAAAATTATATATATTAAAAAAAAAAAGAAAAAAAAAAAGAAAACCACCGTCAGAGGGGGTTGGGGGAGCGAGAGGCGAGTGAGCGTTCGGAGGAGTCGTGGTCGGCGTGCGTTTGGGGTCCCTGAAGAGCCGGTCAGTGTGCAGGTCACAATACGAGTTGAAAGCATGACTTGAGTAGCGTAGCATCAAGGCATCGGGTAATTTTGTGGTTGACAGGGAGCAGCTTGGTCCGTCAAGGGACGTTAGCCTCACTAGTTCGCCCTAGGCGTCGTCGCGGCGGTATACAGAATTGGCGAGACCTTGAGTGGTCAAGGCGCCGAAAAAGGTATTCTGGCGTCTGGGATTTTGGACTGTCTCGGTGTGGATCTTGTGTGGAGAGAAAAAAAAAAAAACCGGCGCAGGAGGGTGACAGTGTAGAAAATATATAATTCGAAATTTAAACCTGGGGGGGAGACACGTGTACTTGGAAAAGCGCTCGTATGGTTGATCAATGCGTAAAAGCATGGAGGACGATAATCAATTGAGTGGTAGGGGAGATGCAGGGAAGAACTGGAAATGGAAGAATAGGTGAGGTTGAGGGGGGGAGAAAAAAAAAGGAGAAAAAAAAAACCCGCACAGGTGAGTGACAGCGGGAGAAATATAATTTGAAACATGAACACTGAGGGGACAGGTGTACCTGGAAAAGCGTTCGTATGGTTTATCAATGAGTAAAAGCATGGAGGAGGATAATAAATTGAGTGGTAGGGGAGATGCAGTGAAGAACTGGAAATGGAAGAATAGGTGAGGTTGAGCATCGAGATTAGCTGGAGGTTTAACTTGTTTTGCGCCTTTGTTAATGGTATAACAATTTAAGGTTTATGTTACTGCTTTTAGCGATTCTAAGTTGCCACGCGATAAATTCATCCCCGTGGGGTGCAGGCATTTAAACTTGTGTATGAGGTATGATTCTGTATATTTTCTCTCGCGAGGTGAACGAAAATTTGTTTGTAGTATATAGAGTCTTGCTTCATCAAATATATGGCCGTGCTCATTGAAGTGGCTGGCTACTGCTTTAGGTAAATTGTGTTTTGTATCTGCGCGATGGCCGTTGAGTCGCGTGTGCATTTCTTGTCCAGTCTCACCTATGTATTGCTTGTTACAAGTGGCACATTCTAGACAGTAGACTACGTTGCTTGACGTGCAGGTGAAATTCGCAGTTACCTTGTGAATGTAATCTGACGCTGTACTTTTTACTGTAGTAGTAGATTGAATATGTTTGCATGTGGAACACCTGGAGCGGCCACAGGGACCGGATGTTGGCTTCGTCTTTGTCCTTAGTTTGGCGTGTACAAGAATGTCCTTGAAATTACTGTTCCGTCTGTAGGCTACTCTGGGCGGGTCGGGAAAGATCTTATTAAGTTTCTGGTTGCTGGTGAGAATTGGGTGGTATTTCCTGAGGATATTGTTCACGTTGGGGAGTGCGTTTGACAATTTAGTAGTAAGAAGAGGCGTTGTTGTCCTTGTGATCTTAGGGCGGGGTTTGAGGACCTTGACTCGATCAAGCTTGGTTGCAGCGGTGTAGGCTTTCTGAAGGGCAGTGTTCGGGTAGTTCCTGCTTGATAGGGTTTCCTTAAGGTGATCGAGTCTGTCTATGTAGTCATGGTTTTCAACGCAAATGCGACGAAGTCGTGTGGCTTGGCCTTTAAAGATACCTTGTTTGCAATGTCTGGGATGGTGGCTTGTATAGTCTAGGTACTGTTGTTTATCAAAAGGTTTTCTATACAGCGTTGTCTTTAGTGTCCCATTATCAATATATATTGTTGTGTCCAGAAAGTTTATGCGCTCATTTGAAGATTCCGATGTGAATTTTATTGTTGTGTGAAAAGAATTTAGTAAAGTTACAAATTTATCTAAACTTTCCTGACCATGTTCCCATATTATGAATATATCGTCTATGTATCGTAGGTATGTGTGGGGCTTGTGCGTGCAACGAGATAGGAAATCCGTTTCTAGAGTACCCATAAATATGTTGGCGTAGGTTGGTGCAAAAGGTGTGCCCATACTTGTCCCATGTATCTGTAGATAGTAATTTTCCTCAAATTCGAAGTAATTATACGTCAGAACTAGTTCAAGAAGAGACAAGTATACTTCAATAGAGTGTTGTGCATTGTGCTTGGACAGCGTTTCTTTTATCGAGTTTAAACCATCAGGGATTGGAATGTTGGTGTACAGGGCCGTGACGTCTAGTGTTGCGAGAATTATGTTTTGCGGTAGTGTGCCTTTTGTATTAATGTCTTCTATAATTCTGAGTAGATGGGGGGTATCTTGTACAAATGACGCAAGTGTTTTCGGAAAGTCACCAAGGAAGTGGTTAAGAAATGTAGAGAGGCTTTCTGTCGGGGTGTTGTTGTTCGATACTATCGGACGCCCTGGGATATTAGCGGTGTGAAGTTCAGTGAGTGGAATTTTATGAATTTTCGGAAGGAGGTAGAAGCGTCCTGCAGCTTTGTTGCTTGGTTTAAGAAATTTGAATTCTGACGGTGTTATCAATTCATCATCCAAAAGTGATTTCAGCCTGTTGGTAATTTTCAGTGTGTATGGTAACGTCGGATCATTGTCTAGCTTACGGTAATGTTCAGGGTTGTTTAGCTGTCTGTAAGCCTCATGCTTGTACTTATCTATCGGCCAAATAACTATACTTC
This sequence comes from Dermacentor silvarum, assembly GCF_013339745.2. Classification (NCBI taxonomy): domain Eukaryota; kingdom Metazoa; phylum Arthropoda; class Arachnida; order Ixodida; family Ixodidae; genus Dermacentor; species Dermacentor silvarum. The sequence continues at coordinate 95,208,811 of NC_051161.1, forward strand.
CACCCTTATCTGCTTCCTTAATGACAATGTCGTTCCGGCAACTAAGATTTGAAATGATACGATTCTCTGATGAGGTTATGTTTTTAGGTCGCTTAGCTGTCTTGGATTGGCTTATAATTTCTTTAGTAACAGTTTTGAGGTATAGGTCGAGTTCTATGGCTTGTTCTGGTTCAGGAGTCCAAGTAGATTGGGCTCTAAGTGGGGTCGTCCCGGTGTCTGGTGCGTCGTTGTCGGCGAAAAAATGTCTTATCCGCATTCGTCGGGAAAATTCCGAAAGATCCTTGTGAAGCTCAAATTCATTTATTGTGTTGTTCGTGGGACAAAAGTTTAGGCCCTTGCTAAGTACGTCTATTTCTTCCCTACTTAATGTTTTTGAAATATCTACAACATTAGACGGATTTAATTTTGGGGAGCCTTCAGCCACGTCTGCTATTTGTAGATTCGAGCTCCCTTTTGTTGGCGTGAGGTAGCCGTTTGCCTGGAAGGTTGTTTTCTGATTGAAGTTTGCTTTCTTCCTCCGTTTTTGAACCAGTTTTCGAGACTGTGCTTCGTGGTACTGTTCTAAATCTTTCGTCTCATCTGGTGTCAGAGCTATGTTCTGAAGTCTATGGTTAAAACTTTCCAGTTGTTCTTCGCAGTGTTCCGTGAGTATATTCAAAAGTGAGAAGGAGGCATTGTTTAATGTTGTCTGCCAGTTTGCACGATGATGGGGTGGGAGTGTTCCTAGAGCTGGTATAGCCTTCAGGGTTAGTCCCTTGGGGATTATATTGTTCTGTGTGCAGTCTGTGTACGTTTTCAGATGAAAAGTGTAACTCACACGTTTCTTGGTAAGTTTTCTGGCCTGCAGAAATTCTGTACTGCGTGGCTGAGAGTGGTTATTAACTTTCAATGACTGTCATTTATTTGCCTTTTGGCGGGTAGATTTGCGTGTCGTTTGCTTCTGTTTAGCAGGTTTGTTTCCGCATGCCTCACTTAGTTCCACCTCTGTTTCTGTTTGAGTCTTTGCGTGTGCAGGCGAGCGTGTTGGTGTCTGTGTGAACGTTTCGGTTATGGATTTTGTGTTGTCTGTGACAGTTGTGCCTGTTTGTACTGCCATTGCGTGTGCAGGCGAACGTGTGGGTGTCTGTGTGAATGCTTCGGTTACGGATTTTGTGTTGTCTGTAACAGTTGTGTCTGTTTGTATTGCCGTTGCGTGTGCAGGCGAGCGTGTGTGTGTCTGTGTGAATGCGTCGGTTGTGGATTTCGTGTTGCCTGTAACAGTTGTGTCTGTTTGCACTGCCGTTGATTTCGTCTTTGGAATAACATGTGCGCGGTGGCTCGTTTCACAATGAGTTGTCTGTGTGCCCGAAGTGACTGTTGCAGTTGTGTTGTGCGGGGTGGCAGTGTCGGTAGGGTTAGATTTACAGAGTGTTTTTCTGTACTTGTCCTTAATAAAGGATTTGATGTTTTCGGAAGCTAGATGAATTCCTCTGGGGTTCAGATGCAAGCCATCCCAAGCTAGGTGTTCATGCGGTGCTTCGTGTATTTCTGCGTGGTGTATTGTGTCGACGTTCTTGTGGACGTGTTCTAAGTTAAATATTAACGAGTTGAGTTTGTTGATTTCCTCATTGAGTTTCATGAGCTTGTTAGTTTGGTGGATTAGTGGTCGGTGTTGGTTTTGTAGGCGGGGAGCAACCGTTGTCACGGTTATGTGTGCGTTTGGGCGAGCTGTTTGTATGGTGTGTATTACGTCGTTCATGGACTCGATCGTTTCCGTGGCGTTGTGTGTGTTGAGGTTGTTAGTGCCTACATTGATGATGAAGTGTGTGGTGTCCACTGGTGCGTCACAAACTAATGGAAGAATATCTAATGTTTGCGCCCCGCTCAAATGTCTTATGTACGGCGCGTGTGGTCCGGGTGGAAAGTATTGTCCGGGTGGAAAGTATAGAAAGTATGATAAGAATTATGCTACCGGCCATAGACGATTTTGAAAGATTCCGTAGAGCTTAATTTTGAACACCTGGTATACGGGTTAATGCGAAAGGCGGTGCAACCCAGGGATCCAAACCAATGACCCAAGTTAGGATCAACGACGTTCATTTAATAGCGGGACATGCGTAGTGACACGTACCTAGTCACCAGTTGGCATAGAAGAGATTCGTGAAATAGCGGCACCAACCTAGTCACACATACCCGGTCACTCACGTAGGCATGAAGGGGGGTCAGTGAAGAGCGGCGCATGGCCTGTGTCACTCATGAAGTGACCTAGAGTGGCCTGAAAGACGTCCATTAAAGCGCATACACAGTGACTACAGTTGGCGTGAAAGAGCGTCATTGAAGCGTGGTACATATCAAATTGACAAACAGCCAATTACTGAAGTTGGTCCAAAAGTTGCTTGTGAACACAGTTCCCTCAGCACAGCAGCTCGATGCTCTAACCATTTGACTAAAAAATACCTAGTTGCTCAAGCTGGCGGGAAGGAGGTTAGGCGTTGACACACACACACACACACATATACACACACACACACACACACACACACACACACACACACACACACACACACGCATATATATATATATATATATATATATATATATATATATACTTCCCCTAGTTTGCAGTATGTCTGCATCTATATATATATATATATATATATATATATATATATATATACACATAGATGCGGACATACTGCACACTAGGGGAAGTTTCCGAAAATACCTGATGGTAACATTATAAGGTGATGCTAGGCAGCTTTCTTTTTGGGGGGTTTTGGGCTAACGCCTCACGTCCCGGAAAGGTACAGGTAAAGAACATTTGCTGAGCTCAACAAATTGGCAATTAGCTGTCCGTTATGCCCTATATGACGATGTGACCAAAGACAGACACATACAACGTGCTGTGAACTTGCCCACCTACTGCAGGAATTAGACGTCGCTATGCCGCCCAAGTCAACATCAGCATGCAAGCCGCAAGTAGCCTGCAGAGATGCATGAGGAGAACTTTCCATCGTAAGCGGCAGTGTTATATCTGGGAATCATGTGTGCGCTTCTTGCTGTGAACAGTTCAGCTCCGTGGTATTTTGACCCCCATCCCCTCGTACAGGTTGACGCCTTCCTCTCAAAAAAGACGTTTTTACCACTAATACTACATGTAATATGTCGTCAAAACGAGTTAAACTGCGCTTCGAAGCATGAAAATGCTTTGCATGTGTAGCCGAGGTACTGCTATTGAGTGTACGGCTGTTTGTAGACATACCATCCCGCTTCGGAATATTACATGCTTTCCAATTTTTAGCACATTACACTGCTGACAGATTCTCGCATGTCTAGAGGGTCAGCTCGAGGTCTCCAGACTGTGACCTTGTCATGAGTTGAAAGAGATACAACACTGTGGAGGAGCGGCAGCTCCAAACACCATCGAGTGGCCGACAAGGAAGACGATGTTGGTGGGCAGGGACAAAGAGGATCCACCAATCAGTGGTGGACACGAAACCATGGGTACGAGGAACGAGCAGAGAGAAAGAGACAGACTGGAGCGCTTAGAGAAGAGATCGCTCGGCGACGCGGGTTCGAAGATCGCTAGTGTCGAGGTTGGTGTCGTCGGGGTCCAGACCTGAACCCGAGAGCCTCGAGGGAAGCAGGACGACCCCGGCTGTCCCTGGAGAGATCCGCCGGCGTCGGGCTCGGCTATTCCTGCTACACCTGTTGCTGTTGGCGTTCCTGCTCCTGCTGCTGATCCCGAACTCATGCTGCTGATCTTGAGCCACCGTGTCGAGAGGAGAGCAGTGACCAGGCCTCTGGGGGCGACCAGAGGTCTGGAGCGACGCTGGTGAGAGGCGTCAGGGCAGAACCTTGAGCCATGGAACCAGTACGTGCGCCGCTCACCTGTAGCGGTCACACTTCGACGACATTCGACTCCAACAGGTTTGCTCTACGGTGCACCCGCGTCCCTCGTGTGCCACTGCCCGCCACACAACTACCATCGTCAAAGCAAGTGCCAATGCCGGCTGTCAATGCACTTCCCGAGTAAATAAGACTTTCGATGATTCAGTTTTTCTTTAGTCGTTCTAGACCGAGAGTCGTTTGAACTTCTCGGGTGGATTAATGTGGCTTGCTGTACGTTCTTTTTTATGTACTTTCTGTGTGCTGTTTAGTGTTCTCTTGTTTTTTTTTCTTTTTCTTGCAATGAATATTAAGTTTCTAAGACCGTAGAGGCTTGGGCTAGTCGGTACATACTCGATAGGGGAACGGCGCAAAAAAACACGACAAGAAGACAAAGGAGACACACACCAGCGCTGGTGTGTGTCTCCCTTCTTGTCTTCTGTTTTTTGTGCTGTTGCCCTATCGAATATTAAGTTTCTTTTGGAGTAAAAATGGGCTCGTGTTTCCTGAACTCAGGCTCTGCCTCAGTTTAACCACTCAAATCCTACTATCCTGACATCACAGAGCTATGCAATGTCCATAATTTTTAAGGAGGAAGAGGATGATGATGCAAACACGGGTGGATCTAGCTTTGGCCTTCGAACCATGAGTATGTGCTTTGTGAGCACCTTCCGTACATTAAAGGTCGACAGATGCTCTTGCCCGTCTCAGCAAACAAGTTTTGTCAGAGCCGTTATATTCAACCTTCGGCATCATTTTAGATTTAGGTTTCAGGTTATCCAGGCCTTACTTCACTTTTTGAAAACTACAGGTCTTGACACTGGGCTATGAATAGACTCGCCCTTTTTGGCGTCTCGAGAACCAAGATGTCCCTCTTTCTTTCTTCTTTCCTTTGCCCCAGTACACGCAAACTGGCTCGACCTGTGTATCTCAGACCGATCTCTTTCCCTTTCTTATGAAACATTTCTCTCTCTTTTTCTCTTACTGAGTTACATTTCTTATACTCTTACTGCGGTAATATTTCGTTACTCTTTTTACTTTTTCTTATTGTATCTTTCTTTCCCTTGACGGTATACCATCCTTTTTTTTCTTCAAACTTGAGGCCTCGAGTTGCTTGTAGCGAATAGTTACGCCTAAGCACACGCACTCACTGCAGAAATCAAGTTCAGGAGTATATGTGCGTCAAAGATGACCGATAACAAAATAAAAAGCGAAGGAAATAGATAGACAGAATGGTATGCGGTGTTTATTATCGAAGCTAGCTCTCTTACTTGTGTTAGGGCACACGTGAAGTGACAGCTGCCATTTGTCAAAGTTCGCAAGAAATATTCTTCGGGTACTTGGATTGCTTTAGTATTACATTTTTTACACATTTTATATCCAAGAACGGCTTGTCGACGCACATTATGACGTGTAAGCTGACGCATTTATTCCAGGAATTTGACCTCATGGACATGTGAGCTTGAAAGTTAAAAAAATAAATGAAGAATCTTAGATGACGTCACCTAAATGTTAGAATTCAGCTTAAGGTCAGTTTCTAGGAAATTCAAGGAAAAATAAATTAAGAGTAAGGATTCTATCCTGCCATGAAAACATATACGCTATTACTATCAAAAACGTTATGTCCCAGCGACTTTTTCTTCATATTACCTAACCACTCGTATTTGCGCTATAAACATCAAAAAGAATCATATTCTAGTGCCTTATGTAGCTTAAGCCCTTGTATGTGTCATCATTACCGCGATTCTAGTTTATTGCTACCGTACGCTACACTACAACACAATGTATGCGCTTAGCAATTTCGGTGGGACTCTGTGCACGGAATAGATTCGGAGAGCTGTGGTGTCTTTCGATATACTTGACGGGCCACTGTCCGCACATATGCTATAACCAAGAGAGAGACAGTTCTGATGTACGCCGCTGGCATTGGTGTCCATCGACTTCCATCACAGGAAATTCAAAGTGCTTTCTGAGTTTATAAAGATATGATAAATACACATGCACCGCGTCGAGTGTACTTCAAGCCCAGTTCCACCATGTAGAAGCCGGGAGTATCCCGTCTCAGCCGCTCCTCTTTTCTTTAGAGAAATATACGGCGCCTGGAGAGTGTGGTCACGCTTCTAGCTCCCATGACGCTCTGTGGGCCAAGCTCTGCCGCTTGCCTATTGACCTGCACCGAGGAAAAATAACTTAAATGAAACGAGTATTGAAGTACAAAGGACACTACGGCCACGAATGAAATGTCCTTCTTCTCGACAGGCAATTTCCTCGCGTGCATCTGCGAATTCGTTCTAACTGATACCACATAAAGTGTACAAGACTTACTGCGCATATTGTTGGTTCTGTCGACGGTCTAACGTCGCAGTTTCACCGGAAAGCGAAGCATTGATAACGATAGCAAATTTGTAGACTGCTAGACGTAGTAAGAATAGTAGTTTTATAGGCCCTATAAAGTTGTAAACATTTGCATACTAACCAAATTAACGGGCATTGTGTCACGTGCACACAAGCAAACATGAACACATCTCAATCGATCACAACGCATACTCGCGGTAGAAACTCTCTACTGAGGAAGCGCGGCAGCAGCAGCGAGCGAATTGGCCTTCGTGCTGCCTTTCGCTTCAACGCGAACGAAGCGTCGAGAACACACCGCCTACGAGGCTATCAGCACTTGGCTCTCTGTCTCCATCGCAGACCGCGTTCAAGGTAGGATCCGCGAGGCCGTGTCATACGCCGCCGTTGCTGGAGTAGAACGCCCCCCCCCTCCCCTCTTCCTTCCCGCCTTCAGTGCCTGTGCGGGGCAAGGTTTTTACTGGTGTTGCAGAAGTTGCGGGACGCTGTAGCACTGAAATTCGCGTCAAAATTTCCCGGCTGGGTATGAATATACTATTTGCATGTTTTTTTTTATAAGTTGTAACAACGTGTCATTATTTCGTATTCTTTGCAGCGCCGTCCGTCACACCAAAGCGGCAACGGAGACATAAAAGATAGAACCCGGACTGGGCCATGTGTTGGGTCTCGCCGAGGCCTGCACGTGCCAGGCGTGTATAAGACCGGCTGTATGCGAACACACCTGGCACGATCTGGCCGCAGCGGCCGCAACCCACGGACTTCAACTTTATCAGAGGCAGTTATCGCTAAAATCTAAAACTTCCATGGCACAACTCTGATGCAAAAGCTAAACGTAAACAATAAAATGCACAATCCCCAATTTTTAAAAATTTACATGAGCCATTCAGGTATTTTCATGAATGCAAATAATATTTTAATTTTCCCAGCATTCATTGCTAGAGGTCTTCAGAAAGGCTCTGAGAAATCTTCCTCTTATAATTTAGACACGGCCGCAGGATAAAAGAAGGCCTTTTTTTATCCAGCGGCCGTGTTTTAGACACCTTTCTTTTATCCAGCGGCCGTGCTTTAGATGACGTATTTGTGATATGGGATGCAATGCCTAAGTACAAGGCACAATGATACCATTTCCACCCCCTATACACGGGGCAGACTCCTGCTCTACGTAAATTTAAGCGTGAAGAGTGAAATTTAAGCGAAACTTTCAAAAGAGAAAGTAAACACGGAATAAAATACAGCCTGACTCATTGCTATACTAAACATTTGCATGGCCTGTTGACGAATTTGACAGCTGCTAGGATATTTTATGGTATTATTATATTTTAGCATATTTTAGGTGAAAGCTATTGTTCAACTGATTTATTGTCCAATTTGCAGCATGTAAGAACTTTAAGATGGCCCACTTGTTACAATTATAATTTGACAGCAATTCATTTCAGACCGGGTGAAAAGACCGGTCACTGGTGCCACGGATAAAAGACCGCCTTGCGCTGAGTTTTCGCGGCTTAGTTCGAGTTGATGGGAGCGGCAGCCGAAGGTGCATTAGCTCTCTCCCATTTCCACGCTTACTCAATCAAACGTTTTGACAGCGAGTGTCTGCAGTCATCGAGTGAGATGCGTTCATGTTTGCTTGTAGCGCGCTTGACACCATGCTTGTTAGTTTAGCTAGTATGCCTATGTTTGCAAGTTTATAATGCCGATAAAACTACTATCCTTACTTCGTACAGCTGTACGCTAATTTGCTATCGCAATCGATGCTTCGCCTTTCGGGCCAAACTACGACCTTTTTATTTTTCCTCCAATAAGCTTCACAAGAAATTTACGCAGCAAACATGTGTTGACCTTACTACAACACTGCAACCACTCCTGCGTGCTGCTGCAAAAAAAAAAAAAAAAAAAAAAAAAACTTACTGAAATTGCCCAGAAGAAAAGGAATCTTGAGGCATTTCTTGCGGATATTGTCAGTCGCTTGGAGGCTGCCACCGAGGAGCAAATTAATGGTGAAGTGGCTTTTCTGCATGAACAATCAAAATAACTATATATTTTTTCTTAGTCATGCAGATCACGCAGAGAAAAGTGTACTTACTTTATGAGTGAAATGAAGTAGAAGTATGGCGAATGCCATACCTGTGGGAATAGTATAGACATAAATCATTACAGCTTACTTTGTGGACCAGGCTATGTCGCTCAGGGAGCCGTACTTGCCGGCTATACAGAGATTATTCAAACTCTAAAGGGCCATGGGCACGCGAAGAAACTGCTCATCTGATCCTAATGCTACATTAGTGCTTTTAGCAAACAACCCTTCACAGCGTGCTATGTAATGACGGAAGCTTGCCATATAAATAGTAGGATGTCAACATCGTTTTATAGTAATTGTGAAAATGCCTGTTTATTATTAGAAAGATATATGAAAGATAATCAATTGGCTTCTGGTACTATCCTACTAATTTTTATATCATTCTCAAAAATTACTATTCGTACACCCCTGCTGTCTGAATATCTTTTGCCCACATTTACAAGAATGCACTATGGGTATGAACATTTCAAAGGCCAATATTTGCAAACAAGAAACGGGGATTCTTGAAACTGTTAAATTTTACTAGCGGTTTGAAATATTGACTATGTGAATCCTAGATAAACAAATTTGATTATGCTATGTGTGATTTTTCAGGCCCACTAATGTTATAACTACTTATCATGGGTGGGTGAAATTCTATTGCTTTTGTGCTAGCCTGCTTGACCTACTTCCATTCGGCACTTTTCCTTACAGATTTGATGGAGACCGCTGCAGTTTGTTTGCTGCCATGTCTCGTAGCGCAAAGAAGCATTTGTGACAACTGTAAGTGTATCTTAACTGTAATCGACAGGTGTGGTGAGCTGTGGGATAAGTAGAGCCACTTTAGCACTGTTATCACTTTTAGGCTGAATTCACTATTTTATGGCAAGTATCAACACCATTTAATGAATATGAAAGCTATTAAAATTACTTCATGCATTGACTGTTTGCTAGTCTTGTTTATGTATAGTCAATGACAGGTCAAGTGCTCCTCAAAGAGAAAATGTTCATTTGCACCAGCGAGTCGCCTTAAGAAGAGGAAGCTTTAGTCCGGACCTCCTGTACAAACACATGGAAACAAAGAAAGCGTTCCTTGGAAACGACTGCTCCACTATTAGTACGGTTTGTTCAATTTGAAAGTAATAGTGAAAATCTAGTCACTGTAAGAAAGATATATTTTTATTTTGGCCGTCAAGTAAAAAAAAAAAGCAAAAATTGGAAACTGACTCGCATTCAAGTCTGGAACTTTGCAACTAAGTAATGAAAAATGTTATCGGAGTTATGTTAACTATACTTTCCATTTGATGTAAAGCAGATGAAGCTGATATTGGGGGCGAGGACTTATGGAGTCGCCATCTGTCGGAAGCGCCTCGCTTGCGTAGTATGAGGGATAACGCGGCGCGCTTCTCATAAGTTTGGCTGTTTGGCTGGAGGGAGCCCTCCTGACCATTTCTGTAGGCACTCCCCAGACGAGGGAAGTTTCTTGCTGTCAAAATATTAATCTTCGGCAAACAGAAAGCGCAGAAGTTCACACGCGCTATCTCTTTACCGAATACGTATACAGTGAACGCCTATTGCGCGCGGGCGCCGTGATGGAGTCCCCCGAACCAGCTTTTTGCGTGAACGGTATAAGCAATCACTGAGAGCAGACTATGTGAAATATGTTCTTATAGTGTGCTCTATGTATAAATAGATGAAGCATAAAAGAAATAAGCCTCAATGCAGTGATGGCACGGTTCGCTGCGACCGATTGCGCATCTGTATGCATGTTCGCGCACAATGCCATGCCTTTTTTATGTGCTTCTTACCGTTCCCTTTCCATTTTAGGGAACTTGCCGGTATCTAGCGTCCACAAGTTGATATACGAAATCTTCATGACATTAACCCGGCAGTGCACGCGGGCGAGCTTCTCAGTGCGCGCTTTGTTCTACTCACCAAACGTCGCACTCCCAAAGCCGTAGCAGAAATCTTCCTCGAGGAAGTGTTTGCTGCACACCCGAGTCGTAGCCGATGGCTACTTGCCGGTTCTAGGTTTCGCAATCCAAGCTACACAAAGCTTCTTGGCCCGCGGGTAGGTGGGAAGGCTGACACCGGGATCCGTTGCGTACCCGTCCGACTGCTGCGGTACCGAGCAATAGCCTACCATGTCGGCCGCCTTCAAAGGAAGCCACTACGTGTTATAGTGCTTTCAAGTGTTGGCAAGCAGACACTCTAAGCTGGAAAACTACTTCATTTAATCAGAACCGTAGCGCATGTAGCACTAAACTTTCAATGCCAGCTCGTTTCGGCACTTCTGAAGCAGACGACGCGGCCGCTGTGTCCACGTGATCCCTCATAGCACATCACGCCGACGGTGGCGCCAGCTTAACCTCAATATTGTATTGATCATGCAGAATAGTAACACTAATTTGGGAGCAGGATGTGCTAAGCCCTTGTAAGCAGAATACAATTTCGCGTACGTCATAAACTCACATCAAAATTTTCCGCTTGATATGTTCTGACAGAAGCAGTTTAAATAACTTGAATGTATCTGTTTTGATGCAGAATGACAAATGTGTAAACATTCAACTTCATTGTTTATTAAAGTTACCTATTTTGTGAAGTTATTGTAAAAATTCAGTCCATAAATCACCATTTTGTTTCCTAGAATCACCAGAATTTCTCTGCCATGCAACACATATTATTCAAGTTGATCTCATTTTTGTTTTTTATTTCATTCTTGTGTTTTAAGCCTATTTGAATAGTGAAATCAGAGTTGGCTCTGAGATAAAGCTTCTTCTTATGTTGGTCTGCTTTATTGAACTATATTATTCCTTATCCTTTATTATCCTTTATTATAAACCTGTGCTTCCTAATGTTACCCGGACCGCGCGACTAAACACAACGGTAGAGACCAAAAATGGCAGGACATGCACTGTACTCACAAAATTTTTGTTATAGAGCGCCGCTTTTAGGCCCCCGTTCCTGCGGTAACTGTCGGCGTTGTCGCTGGGTTCACTCGTAACCGAGCGAACGAGCGCAGCGAAGGATGAAGGCGGACCCGGGGCTCAGCTAGGGATGAAAGGCGCGAAGATCACAGCGGAGCAAGGCGGTGAGAGGAACCATGAGGTGGAAAGCGGTGGAGGAGGTGGGTATGGCGAAAGCGTGAGAAGTAAAGTGCAGTGCAGCGACGACGGCGACGAGATAGCGCCATAGTTGCGTGCGTCGTCTGGGAGGTCTGTCGGCGGCGGCTGCTGTGAATCGCGCCCACGCATCACCCACGCGCGGGCGCTCCCGATCTACAGATTTACGATGCGGTCGCGCCCCACTTCGCTCCGTTTCCAACCTGCCGCGTGAGACAGCTTCTCCGTGCCAGCAAATATATCCGCAAATAAACACACGTATAGAGATCCGCTGAAAGTTCGCAATAGGGTGTATCGTAATCGTGGGTGAATGTTTTTCTTCGCGGGACAGGTGCGCTGTCCACAGCGTCCATACTGTGGTATACATAATTGATGCATTGGACTCGACACCATCTAGGGTATGTCTGGAGGATATTGAAATTCAAGAGCACACGCTGCCAGAAGTCCTGTTCACTTTGTTCACCCTTTATTGGGTGTTCGACGTAGTATTTGCAAAATCGGTGCGCAAAACACGGGAAATAATTGCTAAACTAGTTCAGTGTCCCAAGAAACGCGCACCTGTCACCACGCACTAGCGCGTGGTACGTATACCATGCACATCATGCTTCAATTCATAATTAAGCATGATTTCATCGCCTAAATTGTATTACAGTGTCTTCTCGTGAAGACATTTTACGTATTGTTTTTTATTTATTTGTCAGGGACGCATTTTAAGCAGACGTTTTTTTGCCTGTCTTGTGTATACTATATCAAACATATTTCGTGATGTTTTACATGGCAGTCACTTTTTACCTCATATTTCCAGTGTCTGGCGAAGTACTAAAACAATTACATTGCGGGTCGTCGTATATAAAGCATGCTGTGGGACAAAATGGCAAGTTTTGTCCTACTGGCTGTAATTACTGAACTGAATCCTTGGGCATGAACAGATCATCTCATGTGGATCATCCTCGTGGTTTATCTGTGCGAACGAACCGTTTATCCGGTGAGGTGCAACGCTATGGCGACTAATTGTTCATCTGGTGAGGTGCAACGGCATCGGGACTAACTGTTAAACCTGGCGCCGTTCGTCCCAAAAGGAATTAATGGTCGTGTCAGCTCATTCAGTCCCCAAAGGATGACCCACACACCCGTTTGACTCTCTTATGCCTTAGAATGTAGATAATAAAATAAGGAGGGTGCTGCCGGCGTCGGCGATAGGCCTATTTCTCCTTGATTAGCTTGCAGTAGCTGCTCTAAGATTGCGACGGCGTGCAACGGAAGGTAGAAATACCGCTACCACAGGCCCTGAGCGAAGAAGAATTGGCAGAGCAATGTCATAAACGTGCCGTAAGGACTTGATAACGTTATAGTGTCATGCAGGAATGTTTATCATACGCAAATAAATTCATGGTCCCCGGCAGCTCCGAGTAGCCAGTGTCCATATTGGCAGAAGGCATCTTCTATTCCATTAGAACGGGGCAGTTCTCGGCTATTTCGAAAAAAAGAAATCTGCTTTGTTCGGCATACTAATGCGTCCTAGTTGCGTGCACGTCACTTTGACGTGTTGAGTTATCTCAGTTTTGTGACGTCGCGTGACAGACAGGTGAAGTGGGCGCAGCCCGAAAACTTTCGACAAATACGGAAGAACTAATTGCAAAAAAAGTATCTTTTGTTTGGTCTAATCATGCACAATCAGTGTGCGCACGTCATATCTGATAGGGCGGTTTCGAGGTTTTCGTAAAGCCGCGTGATAAACAAGCGAAATGGGGGTAGCCCGAAAACGGTTTGGCCAATCGCGGAGGGCTGATTGCAGAAATGGAATTAACAAAGGTTGGAATAGATTTACGTTATTGTTGCCAATGACTGGCATGTCCCATGTTTTCCTTTGTGATTCTTTAAACTCCATTTTTCATTGCAGTATACTACGCTTCTCGCGAACATAAGGGTCTGTTGTATTCGTTTGCATCTTTAAAAATTGAAACATTCTTAGTTTTGCAACTATTTATAGGTTTAAAAAATGCATACGACCGTTGTCACAAAGAGTGTGTGTCTTCCTAAAAAGGCAATCAATTTATTGAAATATTTTTCATGGCTGTGCCCAAACACAATTTTCTGTATCACACGTGTTCGAAACGAAAATTAAAGGTGTCCCGTATCTAAACCTTGCTCCTACTGACCTTAGTGATAAACTTTGTTGTGTTAAAAAGCAAACAATACTAGCACGATAATGGAACTTCAGGTGATCAAGTGCTCTTTAATGGGTGCTGTTGTTATTTTACTGACTGCGCAGACTTCCATCTACATAAAATAATAGGATATTGTGGGCATGTTTTATTAGTGTGCGTCTGTATTTTACGCCCCGATGCTTTTTATGTCTTACGGGCCGCTTGTCTGGCTTTGAATCTGTGAGGGGTTATGGCTGTACTTGATTTTTTTTCATGGCATTATGCTAGTGTCAGCTGTTTTCAATTAGTTGCTTCATACTGACCAAGTAACGTGCAGCGAAAGATAGCAGAAGGGCGGAAATAAGATAGGAAAGAGCGCAATCTCCTTCTATGTTTCCTATAGGACTGCGTTTATAAAGGACATGTGCTCTTTCCCACCTTTTTTTACGCCATTCTTGTGTCTTCCGCAATACGCTACCTGTTCAGTGTGCTATTACTGCACGTTTCTACGCTTGCTGCTTGATCAATCAACCTAATAGGAGAGCATGCATGTGGTATCTCGTGCTGTGCAAAAAGAACCAATAGAACCGATGGTTGGAGCTTATTCTTTGCATGCGTGCCTCCTATTGAGTAGAAAAAAATGAGTTCTTGTTAAAAGAAGGAAATATATTGGGTGAAGCAAGAAGCGTACAGAAAACGATAAAAAATACTACAGTTCTTCCCGAAAACATGGATATACTATGCAGGAGAAGCAGCATGTTGAAACTTCAGGTTGTATTGCAGTTCTATATGAAGTATACTACGATCTGACGTCGCTGCCAGAAACCTATGTTCACACGTCGCAGCAATAGGATCCTTTCCAAACGTTAATGGTTAAAGCGGCGATGCAGCTTTAAGGATAAGTTTTTATTCCACAGAGTTAACAGAATTGGGCATTATAGACAGGCAGGGCTGCCGGCCCAATACGTTAAACTAAAGTTAAGTTGTTTACATTTAGCGGCGGCATGACTGTACACTATTCTTAAACAGGGAATTCTCTGTTAGCTGCATGCCTGTAAGAGTTCCGATTTCCTTCGAAATGTTGGTGAAATCTTACATTTAAATGACATTTGCAGACGTCTTGTGTGCTTTTGCTGCTCATTTGACGTCAGTTTCGCCAGATAAGTTGGGTTGCAATAATCAGCCAAGCTAGCTTATTATGGAGTTGGCCTTAAGCAAAAATATTCCCATGGCCTTCGTAACATTCAGAAGCCTGCCGTGGTGACTCAGTGGCTTTGACATTTTGCTGTTGAGCGTGAAGCCACGGAATCCATTTTCTTCTGCGACGGTCGCATTCCGAACGGTGAAATGCAGAAAAGTTCATGTACGAACTTTTGGGCACGCTAAAAAACGTCAAGAGAAAGCGAGAGATAATTTATTAGAAAGGCAGAGAGGTCCGCCTGAGCGGGCAAGACGGAAAAGCAAGCACAGAGCCTTCCAGAATACGGCGACACCCCTAACTCACTGTTTCTTCGAGAACGTTATATTCCGTAATAAAATTTTATTATTATTTCCTTTGAACAATGAATTGGGCATCACTTTATTCTCATCCGTCTTCCCATGAAGTTACTAATGAAGAGATCTCAATACACTTGTTTACAAGTAATCCGCACTTACGACGCATCGCTCTAAAGCGCCTGTCTATCATGTCTTAAGGCTATATGTCAAATCGTGAATATGTGACCAGAATTCGGGGTAACCATTTAAAAATTTTTCTTAATTTTAAAATCACCTGTGGTGAATAGCATAGTTCTTGTCATTAAGCTGAATTTTTCGAAGAGTCGGACTTTACTATAGCATGAAAAATTCAATCACATAATATGCTAATGTTCCAAAAAATCCACAAAATACCTGCTTCGTTATTTACTTTACGGCACTCATTGCAATTTACGAATTGTAGTCGGTAAGTTTGCAAGACGTTTCCACTTGAAATTTATCTCGAGGAGGACACCTGTTTTAGAATATTCTTTCCCATAGTGTGGTACGGAATACATGTCATTTCAGTTACTTTTCTTCTCCAATTAATAAACGAGAGTTCTGTTAAAAAAAAGGAATAACGGTGTAATTTAACGGAAAGTTTTATGGCGCATATATACAAAATGCTGTAATTCTGAAAATTCACTACAAGTGGATACGCCTTGCAAACTCAATAGGTAGGATTTGTAAACTGCAACATGTGCCGTGAAGTACATATTTAAGAAAAACATTTTTTACTTAGTTGAATATGTATTTAGATTTGTCGTGCAAGCAATATCAGCCTCTCTGACTAACCTAAGTAAAGTATGAGAGTAACCCAGAAACGGTAACCCCGTAATGCAAAGAACCGTTTTTTATACCCCTTAAAATTTTCATTGCTCTTGGAAGCCACACCAAAGTCTTCTCATGTGGCACTATTCCTAATACTCGCTTGACTTGCTACGTCTGAGTTTATTTCACGTATATCACTTTCAGTATGGCAACGTCATTATTGACGCAAAGCGTTATTTGTTTCTTCTCCTAGGTTTGGCATTGGTCGCCATTTTTTCGCCGTATAAATGTGTGGAAATATATTCAAAGTTTACATGAGCTTTCAATGCAAGTGCCACCAGCTTGGCTTATACATCATCGTTCTATTGTCATGAATTCTTCTTAATCGCCATTTCATCGTCATCAAACCATCGTGATCCCGTACGTAGTCCCGCTTTCATGGTCCTTGCGTTGTCGTCGTTTCAGTGTCGTCATTCCGTCGTCGTCACCCCGTCATAATTCGGGTGTCGTCATTCTGTTGTCATCTAGCCATCGTTCTCATATTCATAGCGATGTCATCGTGCCTTCGTATACACACAGTAACTATCATATTGCCGTCGTGTTCCAATTGTCTTTATGACATCGAGATTACAGGGCAATGATATTACATGTTGCGTAAGATGATTAAAACAGTTTTACGTATCACCGTTCGCTTTAGAACATTTATTTACCGCGTCCAGAAGGTTCGCTTCACATATGCTTCAACATGTGGATTGGACATACATAATTATAATCCGCCCTATTCTTTGGCTCATCCCAGACACATTATGGTATATAGGTAGGTAGGCCCCTGTCTTGCGTCGTTGTATAAACAAAATGCGACCGAAATTCTTTTAAAGGGAATTATCATACTGTGAAGCAAAATATAGTGGCCTATTATTTGCGTTTTTGCGAGCTAAACGTTCTGCCTATTTAATAAAGATATTTATTTCTCTCTCTAAATGTTCTTGCTTCTATTTTCTGTTATATCCCTGGCTGTTCTGGCGCATGACGTAAAAGCAATGCTCGCACTTTTTTGGTCGTGGCATGCTTGCAGTTCGGGGGGAGAAAAGATCGTTGCAGATAGGCTCCGTAGCTGTGGAGAGTTGCGGGCGGCGCCAGGTGTCCAATCATTGCACAAGTGAGCGCGCGCCAGCTGCGCTCTAGTTGCGCGGTAGCTGCGCCTCCAGCGCGCGAAAGGCGCGGAGCATCGAACTTTGTTGAAGGTGATGTGGCTTTCGCGCCCAGGAAACCCAGGACCGCCAAATTATTGTATGGCCATGTGGCCTACCTTAAATGAATCCTTGCAACGTAGACATTACAGATTGGCTACTTTCTAAAAGAAAAGATTGCTTACTACTTCACACTCTTCACAAAACCAAGCAATTTAGTATTATATTACATTTCATTATTTACCTACTGCATATCCCCTGATGATTTTTATATATTGTAGACATTATTGCACCTAGTTCAAAGCTGTAGCAGTAATTTGTCGAATTTGTAAGCGGATATTGATTTAAATGCGATAGCGTTAAGGGCCCCGTGTCGCAGAAAATCCGGCGTCGGCGTCCGCGGCTGAGAAAATAATCCTGATCCACCCAGACCACGCAGTACCTCCGTGTGGCGCAGAGTGGTTAGTGAACTAATTGAATTTCTCAAAGTAAAATCCGTCAGAAAAATAGTAAAGTACGACTTAACCACAACCTAGAGACATGATAGCGTCGGAGTGTAATTTGAATGTACGACAAAACATAATTAAGTTGCGAGAAAACAACACAAACCCCTTTTCCGGCATTTCTACCATGCAACAGCAGCGCGCCCGTGTAGATTACTTGCAAGAACACCATCCAGATGGCGCTCGCCACCTCGGCAGGTGAAACTGGGACTTCGCCTGCCTATAGTGTTTTGGACACATGCGCGCCTCGGAGAAACAGCAAACAATCAACAAAATAAAAAAGGTCCTAGGTCCTTCACATTCTTATACAAGACGGCTTATATTGCCCCGGTAAAAATGTCTTCCCAGCATTGCGTTTGTGTTTAAAAGTGAAACCAACTTGAAGGGGATCGGTGTAAGCTTGATCTTTGTAAGCTGGCTTACCCACATTCGCTGTTGCAGTGAAGCCTACTCATAAAGAAAAATGCGATGCGAACGGGGCCCGAAAACGCTATCAAATTTCACTCTTTAAAGCGAAGCTTAAGCGTCCTGCTAATTTTTAAGGTGCACTGAAGTATTGAACATGACTGTGCGACTTTGCCGACAGCTGCTGACAGAATGATTCACATTAAAGGAATGATAAAGTGTCCTATGATGGTATCAAACCGCTGATGCCTAGCCCAGCTGTCCGTTAGGTTAGGCCCAGCAGCTCTAACCGTTAGGCCACGATCGCAGGCATGTGTTTCTCGTGCCAGCGCGAAATCTCTCTTTGAGATGAATGGTGCCTGCGTTACGTCACATAGCAAAAGCTAGATCGCATGTGCGCACGTTACTTTCCATTCCATCCATACTTAGCACTATCTTTCACTTGCGTCGCGAGCGATAGCACGACAGTGTCTCCCATTCATGCTTTGTGATGGCTGACATTTGGAGGCGCTGTGTATCATTGCGCCAGCTTCGAGATGAGCCCAGGTCAAAACGGAGCATGTTGTAACTTTCTTGCAGGAGCAAAAAGAAAAATCCAGCAGAACTCATTTTACGATGAATGTAGGCGTTATTGCGATAAGCATTCAAGAAATCTAGGGCACACCTTATTGCCACCACCCAAACGCGGCATGCGGTAGAACTGTATGCAGCTGCACTCCTCTATCGGTCACAACCAGGTGATGCTCCCCAGCGATACAGCACAGCCTGAAAAAGACGACTAATTCCTGACATCACTTCAAATTCTTTTCATCACGACATCAATAAAGATTTGTTTTCGTGCAATAAGGTTGCCCCCTTACAAGTTTGATGTCAATAAGTAGTGGTTTCGAAAAGAAGTCTTTAGCTGTGCGAGAAATGTAGGGGGAAAGAGCAGGTACGTCCAGTGGCAATAGTGTAGGAGCTGCACACAAAATTATATGGTTCGCTAAGTTTCAAAGCAATTTTTAAGAAAACTATACGAGCAACACCCAAGCACTTTTAGCGAGCCCAAGTATAGTATTTTAGCTTTGTTATGTGCGGGAAGAGGTACAGGTTGTGCCAGCCAACCTGAAGAACAGCTCTCTTAGTATCCGCCTCTGATCTCCCTTTGAACACTTAGTGATAGCCAAAATATAGCTTGTATCTCTACAACTTTTGGATTGGGCTATAGGGCTATTATGACATAAAACATATGTGGAGAAGTAGATATTAGTATGCTTCGTGAGAAGCCAGAGGAGTAGTACTATACTGTCCGAAAGTGACAAATAGTAATGTTCTGGCTCAAAAAGATATTTTAGGTTTATCAACACTGACTGATAAGTAACTGAGGAAGTTGGTGTGTGTTCCTGTTTAATCATTGAGTGCGATACAACAAGGGAGTCTACTCAACATTTATTTTGATGGAAGGATTAAGAAAGTATTTACGTTTCACGTGCACAAAAGTCCTTCCAGAAAGAGTGCACAAGTTTGAATACAAATGTACAAAAGCATACTAAACAGTACTTGCATACTTCCATAAAAGAATAGAATAAACTGTAACGCATGATTGCTATTTCATGTCATTTAGAGAGCATCTCTCCTTGTCATGCAATCGTATAATGAGCGCTGACTGACACATGTTGTCCCATTTATTTATGTGGTGTTCCTCAGTGACCTTGTTAGTTAAATGGCGGCCGTAGGTGAAGAAAACAAATCAACAATCTAAATCTGGCGCGCAGCACCAGTCGCGTCAATGCATTGTCAAGTGTGGCAAGCATACTTGTCCTTTGAGTGAATTTGGTGCTCTCCTAGGCGCATGTTGAGGCACCGGCCAGTCTTCCCCATATAGATTTGACTAAATATACACATGATAAGGGGAGTAGACTACGCTACTCCGGAGGAACACATGACAAATTTGGAGGTATTCGAAGGGAAAGGCACCCTTGCCTGGATGCCTTTCTCAATTCGTTTGAGGACGTTGATGTACGCACATTTCAAGCGAAAAAATCACCAGCTCTTCCCGGCTGGAGGAAATGGGGGTAAGCGAAGCTTATGGCATGACGACGCTGTCGCAGGCGTGCCGCTTCGCTTGCCCTGAACTCGGCTCTTCGCTGATGTTTGGCCTCCACATTGCGCTCCTGCTACTCAGTGTCCGCGGCTCCTCGCTGACGTTTTGACTGGACTTCAAAGGCCCTCACGCTAGAATTGGCACGTCGATGACAAGCCCTTTCCCGAGCTTGTTTGCGGTGCCGTTGCTCAAACACAGCCTGCTCCTCGACGGAACGCATCACGATGGCTTTTCCATCCGGACGCCAAAACGAATTTGACGCGGGGGAAGCCCGGTGGAGCAGGCGCCAACCCCCTTCCCTTTGCCTCCCCGCGACACACCAAACGACCTTGATTGGTCGCGCGCGTCACGTGATCCGGCGCCGGCACAGCTTTCCCCACACCTGCTCCACTCCTGGAGCAGCTGGGTTTTAGCTTGACACCACCACCACCACCGCTAACGCTTGTGATGCAATAGAAGCTTCGCTTTAAAATAAAGTTGACAAGATCTGCACGACAATCCACAACTGAATTGAGAAAAGCGAGCAGGCAGGTGATGTTTGCTTGGTGAAATATACCATAAAATTTGTCTAGTGTGTGTCAGAGGCAGTGTACTGAATTTCTTTCACATGTGGTCAAATGTACACAGGGCAGACTGGCGGGTAACTCAATGCGTGCCAAGGAAATCACAATATTTCACTCAAGATACCAGTATACTCATTCAACTTCGCCGTGCTCTGCCGCGATAGGCCTTCAGGCCGGACTAAGATATATAATCTGTTTTCACCCGCGGTGAAAAAATTGAGAAAGGAAATTAGTGAGGCATGCCACATAAATACCACATGTTTGAGGCAGTCCCAATTATCAATGCATGAAAAAGCACCCATGACACGAGATAGAAATTAGTCTGTGGCTATTCACTTTTTCTTTCCCCGATAAGGTTTGTCGTGATTTTATGACTTTCTATTACAAGTTACGCCTTCTATCTGAAAGAACTTGCGCACAAATAAGCACACATCCAGTGTTATTATTTTTTATTCTTCCATCAAACTAAACAGTCAGTTAGCAGCGGATATGTATTGGCTCCCTTCACTCCCAGTGTAAACTTCGTCCTGAAAAGTTACGTGAACTGACCGGCAAACTCCAAACAAGTGTACAAATTTTACCTAACGGATACGGCTAGTTCTCAGACAATGCACAATACAGACATGGGTAGCTGTTGGTATACTGTAGCAATAGTGGGTGTAAGCTAGCTTCGGTGCTGTTGCTATAGTTCAGCTGTCACACTACTACGTGCTTAAAACACCACAGAAGTAAGTGTAAGTGCGCAACAACAAAAAACAAGAAACCGCATCAACCATTAATTTGACTTCAGCAGTCACAACATAGGATGCTGCAAAAAAAAAGTAACCCAAAGTATTAGAAATAATTATTGACAGCTGTAGAATTAGGGCTTGTTGGTTGATTATTACTATTAAAGTAATACCAGTGCCAAGCAGAATGTTCTGTGTGGCGTTGTTGAAATTGAATTCATTTGATGAGCAACGTTGCAATAACGAGCCGACGCCATAGCAAGAGCAAGCGGACAATTTAGCACTATGTGCGAAATTGCGTGCTTCTTTAATAACGGAGAATCAGTACACTGAACTATCTACCAGCTAACTATATAGTCTATTCAGTATTGGCATAAAGTGAGAAATAATGTAACTCGGCACATACTGGCAGCTGCTACAATGCCTACATGCATGAATGGGGATAGCTTGCGAAGAATATTCTTATCAAGCACTGGTCTAGACGAAGTTGAGGACAGTATGGAAGACGAGGACGCTCTCTGTTGTCGGCAGATTGGTTTACCATCTTGTATGTTTTGTATGCCAGTAGCCGCATTGCAAATATTCTGGAAATATACATTAAACCTGTTTCCTCGTAACATTTTGGTGGAGATGCAGTATATAACCCTGCACAACCGCGCGACCTGGCATAACCGCACGACCATTTTCCGGCACAGACAACACCGACGTTGAAGACTGGCTTCAACTTTACGAACGGGTGAGCGCGAGCAACCACTGGGACCAGACCGTAATGCTCGCTAACCTAATATTTTACCTTGCGGGAACGGTCTGGTTCGAGACCCACGAAGAGTAACTCATCACCTGGAACCTGTGCAAGCAAAAGCTCACTGATTTGTTTGGCAAGCCTCTTAGCCGCCGGGGTGCCGTGCAGAAAGTACTTGCGTGCCGAGCTCAGACGTGCACTGAGTCCTATGTGACACATATTTAGGACGTGCTTGCTCTTTTCACAAGGTTGACGAGAAGATGTGGGAAGCGGAAAATGTCGCGCACATCCCCAAAAGGAGTTGCGAATGACGCCTTTACGCTCCTCGTTTTTAAGAACTCATAGACAGTGCAGGACATCATTGCTGGATGCCCCTGATTCGAAGAAGCCAAAAGCCGTCGTATTGCTCACAGCCTTTCTCGCCTTCGTCATACGGCTGCGACATCTACCTGCGAGGACCTCCGTCTCCTACCTGTGCCGCCTGTATCCGACAGGACCATGCGCATCGTCTGCCGGGAGATTGAAGCTGCATCTCCTGTTCTTACGGAGGTTCGCGCCCCAGACGATCCCCACGCTACAATATCCCTCATCCAGACTGTTGTGCGGCAAGAGTTGACCAATGTCGGGCTCCATTCACTGAGTCAAGCCCATAGACCCTACTACAGCTCACCCGGCGTGCCCGATCTGCCAAGAAGTTCGTATGCTCGTCCTCCTTATCGAAACCCGGAGAAATGGCGCACTTCTGATGACAGGCCTCTATGCTACTGCTGTGGACGCATTGGACATATTTCTGGCCATTGTCGCAGCTCCTAGAACAAAATAAAAGGCAACCATTTAGCCTAGGCAGAGCTATCGCGATGCCCAAAGCCCGCCTGGCAGTCCCCGCCCGCCGACAGGCATTGACGAAGGCACCGCTCCAACATTTCTGCACGCCCGACCAAACCGTTCCCCTTCGCCACGCCCACGTCTTTCCCGCTCGCCTCTGCCTCGTCGCTCTCCGTCTCCTTCTCACTCCCGCCGCTCCCAGGAAAACTAACGGGCGCTACTCCGAGAGGTGAGCCTGCCATAACGACCCGACCCAAAATTCCTCTGCTTGCACTGCCTGACCATCACAACCTTATCAACATGGACGTGGACGGTATAGCTGCGAGAGCGCTGATTGACACAGGAGCCCACATATCGGTTTTGGACTAGAGCATCTGTATGCGCCTAAAGAAAGTCCTTCCTCCTGCCCCGCTCGTTGTCGTCCGCGTAGTCGACGGTGGAACTCCAGCTGTCACTGGAATGTGTGCCGCCCGAGTCAATGTAGCCGGACACCATACTTCTGTTTCGTTTTACGTCTTGGAACAGTGCCCACACGAAATCATCTTAAGCCTTGATTTTCTGTCAGCACATTCGGCCGTTATTGATTTCTCTGCGGGTGTTGTCCAACTCGTCCTACCTTGTGCCGTTGACGCTCCTGATCCTACGCCGTGTCGACTATGTTCCGCTGATTACGTTCGTCTACCTCACCCAGCCGTGACCTACATTGGCGCTTCACACGATCAACCTGTCGCCGATGGAGATTACGTCGTGTCGCCCAAATCCACCATCTTCCTGTCGCAGAACGTCGTATTTCCACACACGTTAGTCCGCATGAAAGACAATAGACAGTTTTAGTTTAGCGTTAGCGGGATAGCGGGGGTTAAGGGAATAGCGTTACCGTACCGCAATGTTTCGTTGCGTAAAGTGGGTTTTAGTTTAGCGTAAAAGCGTTTACGTCCCGGTAACATTAAATGCCGAGGATACGTATCACAGAAGTGCAATCATGATTCAAGGTTTTTATCAGCGCCAACTCGTACCAAGAAAAAAAACGAGGTTGCACTCCTCAAGCGTCAGTGAACCGAGCCAGGGCCACGTCGCTATGCGTGTTTCTGGATTTTCCACGTTGTTAGGGCCACGGTGAAAGAAATTTGGGACTGCGCTGCGCTACTCGCTGTGAGTTAAAAAAGAAAGAAAGTGTGGGATCAGTGATGCGGCGGGGCATTCTGCAGGTTTGGTGGTACCTGTCAGTGTTGACATGGTCAGAGATAGAAGATTTGTACCTCGGCAGGCTCGGTAGTTTGTTAGCCCGACAAGATTTGGTGGCTGGTGACAACTTCGAGTTGTTCATGCAACGCAAGAATGAGCTGGGCGAGGTGAAATATCGCTTGAGGACCGTACTGCAGGACATTATTGCAGTGGACCCTGAAGTGTTAAAGCTGCTGTTCCGGTTTTCTAAGGATGACTTCGACAGCTGGTGCTGCTCGCCGGATGTGCCAGAAATTTTCACGAGTGCCCAAGGCGACTGGGTGGAAAGTGACTGGGTGCCAAGCTATGTGTATTACATTGCGAAGACTAGCATATCCAAACAGATGGTGTGATTTAGAGCCTGCGTTTGGCATGCACACTTAGGTGATGTCAAGCATCACAGTAAAGGTAACCAGCACATCATTCGCCGCTTTGGACATCTTTTTAAACATCTGAACAACCACGAGTGGCTAACGAAAGAAACGTTGGAGCATTTCTAAGCAGTATCATTATAGTTTGTTATCCATAATGGGGCTTGTTGTAGAGTCAGCATAAATAGCCTAACGGCCCTGCTTTGTAAAATCGGTTTCTAGAGTTGTCTGTCCTAACCTCCGGAGAAATTGTGGCGGCTATGGTGTAGTTACGTTAATTATAGTATCCAGAGGTAGCGTGAGAAGCGTTTGAAAGGTCAAGTACTTGTCTCTTGCATTGTCCACGGAAAACGTGTCACTTGCCGCTAATATGCTCCGCGCAAAAGGACAGTTAAACTCTTTTGTTCCGCATTATTTTCCAAGGAGATCAGTCCAACATGAAAGAAAGGAGTGAGCTCATCAGACATGCACCTTGCGTGTAAGTCGTGACATAGACAAGACATACCTACACACAAGCACATGTCTGTGTACTGCTCTCTTTTCCATTTCATCTTTCGCACCTAGGATAATGCAT
The DNA here is from genome assembly GCF_013339745.2 of Dermacentor silvarum. Classification (NCBI taxonomy): domain Eukaryota; kingdom Metazoa; phylum Arthropoda; class Arachnida; order Ixodida; family Ixodidae; genus Dermacentor; species Dermacentor silvarum. The sequence continues at coordinate 95,233,852 of NC_051161.1, forward strand.
AGTAAACCGAAACTCTACCGTACCCTAAGAAGCTCTTTTGAAAAGCTTAAATACATATTGGAAGAAGGTCGCTGTCAGTTTTGCACTAGGTAAAATGCTTTGGTGTTTACAAGCGACACAGCACGTCGAGTTTTTCAGGCTTTGCATTTTATATTATCTCTATACACTTTATTTGTTTAATATCTAGTGTGTTGTGCAATTACAGGCATAGATGACCTTTTTCGTGAGGACAGTAATCTGCACTTGTTCTTTAAGGCAGTAAGAGAACGGGGGGATGCACTGGACAACTGCTGCGCATTTATTGACGGAACAGCACGACCCATACGCCGGCCCAAGCGCCTCCAGAACGCTTACTTTTCAGGCCACAAACGCATGCACGTGGTGAAATACCCGTCAATTATGTGCCCCAATAGGATAGTTTGTCAACTTGATCGGCCATACCCTGGAAGGCGCCACGATTCAGGTTAGCGCCACATAAATGAACCGCATGACTTATGAGGCATGAAACAGCCCATGCCGCTGCCACCTGCTAGAGTGGCTAATGCGTTACGCTTCTGGGCACGACGTTGAGTATTCATGCCAGGCTGCCTCGGTTGCATTTTAGTGGAAGCAAAATGTGAATATGCTTGTGTAGGATTTAGCTGCATGTTAAAGAGTTACATGCGGCCGAAACTAATCTTCAGCCCTCCCTAATTGTGTCACTTGTTATCCCTGTGGAGATTCGGGATGTTAAACTTTAATTATCACATGTTAGGATCGCCATTGTTCGAGTCAATTATGAACAATCTCAATACTTGAGGCAACAATCATTTGTTGGTGACACTGGCCGTTGTGTGCAGATACGTCAAAAGGAAAGGTGCAAATGCACCACTAGACAAGTAAAATAGCATAACTGTTATTCATCTATTTTATGTTCACTACATATTCTATTGCGATCAAGTGTAGTTGCTAATGTAAACGGTTACTTTTTTCCAGGCATACTGTGAGACAGTGGCACCTATACAAAGATGGAAAAACTCATGATGGGGAAAAACGGAATTACGTGATTCGTGAAGCAGTGGTCACTGCTCGTGAGGCCACTGCTCATAAAGCAATATGGGGGAGTTAGTATGACACCAGCTCGGCAGGCCTTCAATTCATCAATGAGTAAGGTGCGGCACGCGGTAGAATGTGGATTCGGCAAAGCTGTGTCAGTGTTTGCTTTTTTGGATTTCTAAAAAAAAATCAGAAGCTGCTGCGGCCGCTGGTTTTACAAATGTTTAAAGTAGCAACTATTTTATTCAACTGCCAGAATTTTCTGTATGGCAGCCAAGTGGCGACCTATTTTAACGTGCAGCCGCCACAATTGGCAGAGTACCTGCAGCTTTAGAACTTAAGAGAGCTGCACTTACTGTCTGAAAGCTTCAAAGCCATTGTGTAGCGTGTTCTCTACTGATCGAGAAGCTTGGAAACTTGCTACAATCGAACCTTTCGTACATATTATTTTTAACGTATTGATTTCTGCTTGCATTGTTGCAGCATTATTGTGAAGTGTTAAAAATTTGTTTCTGGCCCGTTCAGTGCTTAGTGAAGTGTTCGTGCGGAACAAACACTTCAGTACTGTAAACTGCCCCTTTGAGCATCTAAAGCAGATAAATTTGATATGAATTTACAACTTACCTGAAATTGCTACATTGCTTACAAGGGTTTTGCAAATTTTCTACTTGGAAATTAATGGTGTATGTCAGAGGGTGCATAATACATCAATTTTTAGTTGCCGCGTATTTAGGCAGGCGCTCTCAAGCTAAAGCTTCTTAATTGTATGCTACCTTGGACAGTGTATGCCGCAATATATTTACTGTGATTCATTACATCTGTTCGTTTAAGGATGATTTGTCTAGTCGTCATGGCTCTTCAGTGTTTTGCTCATGTATTGTGACGATACTTATTCTGCAGGATGTGCTTTCTGTTGTTCTGTTATTCTTTCTTCGATCCTATTTCATACAGCTCATGGTGCGCTATTTTAGAAGGCTCGCACGAGCACTTGTGCAACTCTTGTGATTTTTTGACCATGTTAAGGTTATTAAATATTTAGGTTCCCGAGAGTCACGCGTCTGATAAAAAAATTGTTCCGCAAATTCAAAAACACCTGACAAAGCAGACGGCTGAGCCACTTCATGGGACTTGGTACATAACGGGGATGGTGTGCAAGGCATGCCGGTCCCTCACGCCAGGCAAGCAAAACCGGCGAAGAGCACACGCTTAGCTGATTCGTGACCGCGCCGGACCTTCGGGTGACAGTCAGCTGCACCAGTTCTTTGGATTTGTCAAACAGTGACAGCTACGATTCTGACAGATCCGGTAGCCGCGAATTAATGTTCGCATTGGACCCGCCACCACGAGATCAAGTGCTCATGTATGCGAAACATATCGCGCTGCAACACGAAGACCAAGGGCAGCCCTTACCACTGATATTGTACGTGCTGCTTGCAATTTTAGGTATTTTACCCTTCTCATGTTAGCGCTTCGCCTACTCACAATAAGATGTGCAGCATGACTTGCCATATTGGTATCCAACAAGAACAGTGCTTATAGGCCAAAGCACCAACCGGTGCATTTGTTTACATCGGCAGGTACAGTGACCACTCGTCGTACGCTTCAGATAGAATGCTGGTCACTCATCAGTGACAACTAATGTCAGAATATATCAAAACATGCAGATTTTGTGCATGTGAGTGTTTGTGCGTCACTCTGAGAGGCACTGATAAGAGCGACCAGATACTCCCGAAAACAAAGTGGGAGACCGTAGTACGGGAGCGTTGTTAAGCTGCCTATTTATCATTCTTCATTTTCTCTTCATGCACACAATCAGTCTGCTCCATAAAGTAGACATAGATTAAGACATGTTACGTATGTTCATTCATTTAGACAACGCATAGTTTTTTTAGTGGAGATGCCACATGCTAGCATGGACACCGTTAGTAGCTGAACGAGGTGGTTGTTTATGCTGCTGTATTGAAGGGGCCTCCGCTTGCTTCCCATTTGGGATATGAGGCATATAGTGTGCCTCAGAAGCCTAATGATGAGTCAGCATAACAACACGAAATATACAGCCATGTACGTAGTCACATTCAATTGAGGGAACTGCCAGCGAGTGCAACTGGCAGCCTTCGAGGACAGCAACGTACCGATGTTGATAGCACTCAGCAAATTTCGTTCAGATCCGTTGACCTCGAAAAATCGCCAGAGTTGCCCTTTAAGTGTATGCCACCTCCGACAGTTTGTGGTGCAATATTTTGTAGCGTTAGCTACACTGGCCTAGCCAAGCCCGTTTCGCGCGGCACATCAGGAGCCGTGCTGCGCATGCGCAAGGATCAGTGATGTCACACGGCTTGCGCACCGGGGCCACCGGAGCCGGCACCTCTCGCGCACTCCGCCGCAGCCGCGCGCGACTCACCGCCGCCGGTCTGCGCATTCCAGAGGAGTGACGTCGTAGCCGTGGTAGACGCACTGGCGCCGGCGCGCGCTCTCTGTGCAGTCGCCGTCTGACACTGCGCTGGAGCCGCTGCGCTTCTGACTGGCGTTTGCCAGTGTGGTATAGCCATGGAGAAGGAGAGCGCAAATGCTGCTCAACAGCGCAGAAGAACGGAGAAGCTTGACTCATAAGAATAATCTTATCTTAAGAATAATCTTAAGAATAAGCTAAGAATAATCAGCTGAACCTTTGCTAACGCTACGTATATCCTGGCATAGCCGAGCTAAGCCACTGCAACTTTTTTTACTGTGGTTCATTACTTTGTTTTATTTAAAATTTATTTGCCTACTCTTCTTGGCTGCTCAATGTTATGCTCATGTATAGTGATGATGCTTGTTCTCCAGGATAGGCTATCTCTTGTTTTGTTAATCTTTCTTTGATCTCATTCTATACAAGGTCATGGTGCACTATTTTTGCTCGAATCAGCAGTTAAGTGAACGCAACTTTGGACAGTCTGTGGTGCAATATTTTACTGTGATTTATTGCTTTTGTTTATTTTAAAATCATTTGCTTAGTCTTTATGGCTGTTCAGTGTTTTGCTCATGTATTGTGATGATACTTATTCTCCAGGATGTCTCATCTCTTCTTTTGTTAATCTTTCTTTGATCTGATTTTATACATGCTCATGGTGCACTATTTTAGAATGCTCCGATGAGCAGTTAAGCATAGACTACTTTGGAAGGTATTGATTATGTCTTGTTAAAATATGCTTGGAGTAACCTTGGATGTTTTTCCAATGTTTCACTTATATCTTGCCAAGAAACTTAGTTTTCAAGACGTGCAAAGCAATCTGTTGCTCTCTAGTTTTTCATTTCAGTTTAGTTCATGCAAGTCTTGGTGTGGGGTTTCAGAAGTAGCAATATGATGATAGCACTGTGCTCACACGTTGCTCAAGAGACTTCATTTCACTTTTTTCTTGCATTCATTCACTGAACATGAGCTAGCCAATACTCACCAAAATATAACTAGGTGTTGGCTCCCCCGTGCCAGTGCTGCACCTATGACTTATATTGCCAAATTGTGAATTAATGTGTGGCACTTTGTAGCTGCTTTCCCACAGCAGCTGTTAGTGTAATGCAACAAAAGCAGTCTGATTAGCATGGCAAAAAGGCCAAGCAAAAATACAAATGACAAAGCACTTCGCTTATTTGCTTGTCCCGCCCTTTCATGCTGTTTAGTTCGATATGTACAGACGTGAGCAGTCTTATCTAAAACGCAGGAATGGCGGCTTTCAGGGCTCTCCGGAGCCAGCCCTCGATTTTTAACGCTAGGTACTGGGTCCGACGTCTAACGGTAGGTGCTGGGCACGTTTGGGCCAAGCAACTACCATTAGACGTCACTGGCTGACTCCGGAGAGCCCCGGAAGCCGCCATTCCAGCGTTCTAGACAAGGCTGCTCACGTCTGTACTTCCTAGCCCATGTCGCCACTCTAGCAAGAAGTGTTTGCTACCATCATGATCAGAGCTGATGTGAAAGCTTTAGTTGCTCAATTCTTCCACAACTGCCTCCATAAAATCTATGAAGCTGTTCTGCTGCGATTACAGCTGCTTCCTTTGGTGTTCTTTGTCAGCAATATCACACCTTAGCTTTTCGCGTTCAAACTGAAGCTTGTTTTCTTCGAATGCTAAGCGGCTGCTCTCGAGCTGGAGATCCTTTTCTTTCAGCTCTATTTCATGCTTCATTCTTTTCTCTAGAAATATGATGTCAGCAGCATCTCGCCTTCGCTTTGCCGGAATGAACGAAGTGCAGCATTTGTTAAATTATTCTGTCGGACTGAACATTCAGTTGGTGCAATTACAAAATGTGAAACAATGTGCCAGTTCCGCTACAGTTCATAGTCAACAACAGACTGGTGAAAGCTGGCCGCTTCAACGAGGAAATAGTCGAATATTTGCTCATAGAACATCAAATAATATTTGCGGTTTTCGTACTAAAATATCGTGATCCGGTATTTAGCGCTAACCGTAAGGTTTGAAGTTTTTTTCATATTTTTCCCAGGAACAAATTCTATTCCACCGTACACACCTTGGGTGACCCATTAGTATCATTTGGAAACGTTTTAGAAATTCTAGTGAAATTGATGTGCTAAAGTTGATCTAAACATTGTAGTGAAAGATACTAGAGATATCAACTATAAGTGCAACACACAGCCTTATCTCCTCACAGAATAAAACTGACAAGGTTGACTGCCCCGCACCTCCATGGGCATGACAGGTGCCAGGTTATAGTATTGAGAACTGCATATATGAAAATACCTTCACCCCACATACGCATTGACGACATCGAAGACAGGGCTCGTCGTTATACCTAAATTTTCCATGGTGTTCCGGAGAGCAAGGAATCATGGGCACAAACTTAGGAAAAAATTGTAAGCCTATTGATGCTGCATATCTAAACGACAGTATAATTGAACGTGCGCACCGATTGGGTGGTAGCTACTAAGAAAATAGGTGCCAACCCATTATAGTCAAGTTGAGTCGTTTTAAGTCCCGGCAACAAGTTCTTTCACAGCGATCAAAGTTTAAATGTAGTATTGTTACCGTTACTGAAGATTTTTCACTATCTACAAGACTTGCCCGGAAAAAACTATTTGAGTTTGAAAATTCATTGCCCGAGTCGCCAGCCTTCGCGGTTCGGCATGATAAGTTTTATGTAGGTAACACCTGTTGCATATATGACACCGCAAGTGATAGCGTGCAGATGAACCAAAAATGTAAGAATGAACCTCCCGCCTCAAATGATAGTATAATCCAAGATAGACAGTCTGATAGTAGCAATGGGCCCGATACTAGCACCCGGAGCCGCAAAAATAATCCTCCTTCTGCTCATTCCAAACATTCTAACAACTAACAATCAGCAGGGGGTAGGGACAATCATATTCCTGCACTTTTCAACCTTCCTGTTTATTTTTCCAACGTAAGAAGCGTTATGAAACACCGGAATCGGCTTAACTCTGTTGTTTACACGATGAATGCAAATTTAATCATACTATCTCAGACATGGCTCAACTCAAGTGCGGAAAGTACAGAAATTTTTCAGACTAATAGCACTTACGACGTGTACCGCTGGGATAGGGAAAGTAGGCGGGGTGGGGGCGTGTTGATAGCCGTATCTCAAACAATTCCTTTTTTTCAAGTAAAAGTTTCGTCCGCTCTAGAAACGGTATTAGTAGGAATAGCAAGTAAACATACGAAGATTATTCTGGGCGCATGCTATCACCCTCCAAACTATGCGTCGCCATTAGTCGATGAATTGCATGACCTTCTCAGCTCTGTCGAAACTCGGTACCCTTCGTCATCTATTTTTCTTTTTGGTGATCTGAACTTTCCTAACATTAGCTGGCAGACTTGTGTTCCTTTGCTCCACCCCTTTTCAACGCAATGTCAACATTTCTTGGATTTGTGCGATTGTTTTAACTTTACGCAGGCTGTAACCAAACCTAATGAATCAGCTCATACCTTAGACTTGGTTTTGACAACCCACCCTGAGCTCATGTCGCCAACTACCTATCTTCCTGGTGTGAGTGAAAATTTGTTGCTACATCTCGATATTACAATGTCATTTTCGCATGGAACTAAGGAACATAAATATATCCGGGACTAAAGCAAGGCAGATTTTGTCGTTTTTAACCAAGAAATGTCTCAGTGCTTAGCTACTTGCTCTAATTTTAAAAGGCGTAGCGTACAAGAAAACTGGGATTTCTTCAGAAACCTACTCTCTGATCTCACTAAAGCGCATGTGCCCCTTTGGCATGCACGAAGCAATGAAAAAAAAACCCCATGGTGTAACACGAATCTGAAACGTTTGTGTAATAAAAATAAACGTCTTTTACGCATGTTCAAGTTGCAAAACACGTCAGATCGCTGGAAAGCGTACCACAGTGCAGAAGCAGAGTATACTGAATCTGTGTATACTGATAAGAATCATTTTCATAACCATACATTACCTGAGCTTTTATCAAGGAACCCAAAGCAATTTTGGAGCGTAATCAATTCTAACGAAAGTACTGAACTTTCAATCAACAATGAGTCTGGTGAGCCACTTCCAGTATCGGAATGTGCACTTTTATTTAGCAATATTCTTTCTGTCAATTTCTCGGGAAACACCGATGTGCCTGTTGACACAGTTGTGTGCCGTGAAAATTAGCTAATGTTTCCTATAATTTTTGAATGTTCTGGAATTGTGCACTTAATTAGTTCCTAAAAAACAGCGTCATCATGTGGTACTGACAACAATAACTCAAAGTTTCTGCAACAGACATGTGCATATTCTCTCTTTTTGCACAAGATCTTTCAGCAGTCTCTTGATCAAGGAATCTTGCCGGAACATTGGTAAGGTAGTTCCAATACATAAGTCTGGCAATAAACACTGCGCTCTTAACTACCGGCCCATCTCATTAACGAGCATTCCGTGTGAACTTATGGAACACATATTGTAATCACATATAGCTAAATTTTTAGAATATAATTCGTTTTTGCATCGGCCCAACATGGTTTTAGGCGTACATTTTCCTGTGAAACCCAGTTTTGTTCACTTATCATCTGCATACTATACTTGACAAACATTTCAAGATAGACTGCATATTTTGTACTTTGCGAAGGCCTTTAAAAAAGTTTATCACGCCTAACTATTGTTAAAACTCTCGTCACTCAATCTCGACTGTAACATACTGTCTTGGCTTGAATGCTTTCTAACAAAACGCCTCCAGTACGTCACAATTATAGGTCATAACTCACCTGAAATAAATGTGACATCAGAAGTACCACAGCGTTCAGTTTTAAGCCGACTTTTGTTTTTAATATACAATAATGATTTGCCTGTGTTTCTTCTGTGCAATTGTATGCCGACGACTGTGTACTTTACAGGGACATACGTAACGATAACGGTAAAAATATCTTGCAGACAGACCTAAATAACATTTCAAGTTGGTGCGATAACTGGCTAAAGAATTTAAATCCTAATAAATGCAAACTAATGACTGTTTCTCGGCAGTAGGACAGTCCTCAATGTACAAACTAGGTGACATCGAACTCGACCATGTATCGTCATACCGGTACATGGGGGTTACTATTACTTACAATATATCATGGAATACTCATATTAATATGACCAGTAACAGTGCTAACCGCACATTGGGATACTTACGACGTAATTTCAATAAATCCCCACTTGCCCTTAAAATGCTTCTATTCAAAACTCGCGTGCGCTCGAAGTTAGAATACGCCACTGCAATCTGGAACCCTCATCACGCAAATATAATTAGGTCTCTAGAATTGATTCAGAATAACGCCGCACGTTACATTCTTTCTAATTACCATCGTACAAGTATAGCAGCATTGAAACAAGCTCTATCACTGCTATTTCTGTCACTGCGTCGTAAGTATTTCCGCCTTTGCCTTTCATAAGGTCTTCCATCATTCATCACTACGTACCGAGCTTATCACGCCACCCACTTATCGCTCATCCCAGATTGACCATAAACATAGTTAAAGGAATTTTTTTCAAAACAAACACATTTTATTTTTCTTTCATATCGCACACATCAAACGATTGGAACCACCTACGTGACGACGTTGTTTCGATTCCTGATCATTCTCTTCTTTCCCATTCTTTATCTGCGCACCTGCAATGTGATAGAACTGCTTAATCATCTCGTGTATGTTTCTTTTTTTACATGTGTCGCGATGCCTGCAATTTCTTTTGCTTTTTCAGGTTTTTTTCTCATGTTTTCTTTCCTCCTTTTCCCAAATTTACGTTACGTTCATATTTTGCCACTAGTATTGTATAACATGATGTGTTTATTTCTGTTCAGTTCAGTTATATTTGTTTTAGTACCATTCTGTTATATTTCATTTTACTTTTACACGCTGTCGTTAATACTGTAAAATGCTGCATGTTTCATTCTGTTCTTTTCTTTACTTATATATATATATATATATATATATATATAGAGAGAGAGAGAGAGAGAGAAACTTTATTTGCCTGGTAATTATACCACCGCTCCTTCTTTACTTATATGTTACCCACTCCCCTCTGCAAAGCCTCGGCGATTGAGGGTATCAAAAATAAATAAATGAAATAAATTTTAACCCTCTATCCAGCCATATCATTGAGTATTTTTACTAAGATGTAACTGCTTTACCCTACTTTGGCATACTCTGAAGTAAGATGTCACAACTCCAAAAAGCTCCACTACTGCCACTACGGACATCAAATCATTCAATCTCAATAGGTGCAAACATCCAACAAAGCTTTTCTTATCCAATTCATGACTGTTTCATGAACCAATTTTTATCCAATGACCTGATTGTTTTACAGCGTAAGCTGTAATGGGCTCATTCCAATAGCCGTTTCGGTTCCCGGTGGTGTCCGCCACTGCTGCCGCCTCCACCGTGGCGTCCGGTGAACGTAACCACTATCGCTGGAAATGTGCAAGAAGTACCTGGTTCCCGCCGGGATTAAACCTGCGCCCGCTGCGTGGGAGCCAGATACTCTTCCACTGGGCCATGCAAGCGATTGCTATCGGCATGGGAAAAATGCCCTTTAAAGGAGGCGCAGCCGATCCGAAACTCCGCCAGCATGGTGGCGCCATCTAGTTAAGGTGCCTGCAAATGCAGCGTGTGCAGGCGCAGACGACCAAATGCCATTCAGATGAGGCACGCAATCTAAAAAAATTGCTCCATCTCCCGCTAAAGGGAACCATGTGTGGTTAGCTTGAGCGGGAGATTGTTTCGCGGCAGCGGCCCGAGCGCTCATCGCGGCGCTGCACAGGAGAGAGAATGAGGCGCGCGCGCTCCGTCATTTTCATACCGCGGAACTACCGTGGCGCCCCCCGCGGAGTATGCAGCTGTCGCACCACCTGTCGTGCGCGCCGCTCCGAATTCCTAGAGGAGAGAAAGGGGGGAGCGTAGGAGAGGAGAGAGAGGGGGAGGGGACACGCATGCGCTGTGGGGGTGGGGGACGCAGGACGGTGGGACAGAGCCGCCGGCAAGAAACGCTTCGCATTTAAAACGCGATCCCAGCCTCCGCCAGTATAGGGGTGCCATGTAGTTAAGGTGCCTGCAAACGCAGCGTGCGCATGCGCAGACCACGATATGCGATTCAGACACGTTATGGCGCCTTTTCGCAAGGTTCGAACCACTGCTGAAAAAGCGGATCGTAGAGCTACGTGCGCGGCTACAACCACGCATCATCGGGTTCGACAGAGTGCTGTGCAGAGAGCATTACAAGCCGAAGCCCGTCGTCGACGCCCCGCGGACAGTTCAGATCGTTCTTGTCAAAACGAGGCGGAGACTCTGCTGCGAAGACCCTGGTGTGCGTGGTGCCGAAATTGGAGCTACTCTTGAGCCGCTTCACCACCTTACGCTGTGACTGTGCTGCATGTGCCGCGCAGGCCTGTGACTTTTGCCCTTCTGCATGTAGAGTGGCAAATACCTTGGAGGAAATATTCTGTTTCTGGGATACTAAATTACAATACTGTATTCTTATTTGCACTGGATGCACCAAGCAATCACTTGTTAAAATACTTCCCGTTTAAGATCAGTCAAAATTGAACTGTATACAACATAGTGCTAGCAAGTGGGCACGAGAGCAGTACCGTTGGCGTGGCTCTCAACCATTATCTTTTCACTCGCAGGCACTACTCGTCTCCTGGCTTGCCTGGTTATCAACCATAATGAACGGCAACATTGCCTCCGATGTTCAGCGTTTCCATCTGGTACCGCCCGACGTAACCTTGGATGGTGCGCCCTTTTTCGTCATGAATGCATCTGCGCAAGTCATCCCTGGCTCCCCCTTACGCTCGTCGGTGACATCGCCTGTTGTCAACTGTATAGGAAGCCCGCCCGTCTCGTCCGCCTTCAGTGGGCACAAGCGCAGTACCGTTGGCATGGCTCTCAACCACTATCTTTTCACTCCGCAGGTTCATGCTTCCTTTCCTTTGTACGCTAAGAAAAGCGATGACCCATGTTTGCTACTGCTCCCGTGCCCAAGGGTGTTCTGTGAAACAGCTTGTGAGTGTTTTTCTATGGCGTTTCTTTTGTTGTGCTCCGGGGACATTGAATCAAACCTTGGCCCTAACACCCGCTCTGAATCTCTGTTTGACATTGAGTCCTTACCAGAGGACCCCTCTGAGCAGATGAACCTAATCTTTAAGCTCATAAAAGACGTGCAAACGCGTTCTTTACAAACGTCAAAGTTCCAGACGGAGATTACTGCTGATGATAAGGCCATAAAAAGCGGACAAATATAGCTTGAATCAGAAGTGTCTGGTATTATGAAAAGGCTAGACGCACTAGAGGAAAAGCCCCAAAACGTTGATAATGTCAGCTTGAAAGTTTCTAGCATGACAAGAACAATTGAAGAAATTAGCGCTCGGAATGACCTTTTTGAATCCCGTTTAAACGAATTGTAAGATCGATCGCGCCGCGACAATTTAATTTTCCATGGTCTCCCTGATAATATTGAAACTTGGCAAGAAACAGAATCAAATATAACCAGAGTAATCAGTAGTATTACCGACAGATTTCCTGCAGACGCAATCCAACGTGCGCACCGCCTTGGTTCGTTTATGCCTAATAAATCCCGTCCTGTTATTGTGAAGTTTGCAAGCTTCAAAACCAAAGAAAACTGCTGTCTCTGCGCAGCCAATTCAAGCATAAAAACATCAGTATAAGTGAAGATTTCTCAGTTGCTACAGGAACCGCGCCAAGAAAGCTGATAGCATTCGGTAAGACCTAAGCCTCTTCTGAACCTTTCAAATTGCGCTATGATAAGTTGATCCTGAACGGAAAATCGTACGTGTACAACGCCAATTCTGATGAAATTCAAGAACTTAAGCAACGCAGTAATAATGTAGAACGTGCAAGCCCTGTTTCGTCCCGTCCTCCGATCTAGGAAAGCGCGAGGGGCAGTGGTTCATTTTCTTCATTTTCTTCATTGCCTCAAGTTTCCGTTTTATATTCTAACGTCAGAAGTGCGTCCAACAAATACGATTCTTTATCGTCTGCAATCGACACATGTTCTGCAAAAATCATTGCACTTACCGAAACATGGTTGCCTGCGCATGTCACTGACACTGAAGTGTTCCACATTGCTGCGCAGTACCGTGTTTATCGCTGCGACCGTACTGCGCGAGAAGGTGGCGTCCTTTTGGCAATTTCAAACTATATTCCGTCTTCTGTGGTTTGTACGAGTGACGATCTAGAAGCTGTCTGGGCTTCCGTAGCTCTTGGTCACAAAAAATTCATCATAGGCGTGTGCTATCGCTCACCGTCTGCACCACCTACATTTTTCCATGAACTGCACGATAGTATTGATCTTGTTCGCACGCGTTTTCCCTCATCTCCCATCTTACTCCTGGGCGACTTTAATCTACCAAACATAACCTGGAACGATCAATCATCTTCACTCGCTCCCTTTTCAGCCCAAGCTAAGGAATTTCTAGACTTGTGTTCAGTTTGTTTCATTGCCACAGCTAGTAACTCAACCTACACGTGTATCTTCTAACGCCGCAAATACCCTTGACCTAGTTGTGACACCCCACCCTGACACAATTTCGGAGATTGCACACTTACCTGGTTTAAGCGATCACTGCCTACTTGCATTTTCAATTAACCTTTCTACACTTAAAGCAAGTAAACTCAGAAAAAACTCTACATATTTACAAGAAAGGAAACTTTACCGCCATAAAAACGAATTAACTGTATTTCTTGACACTTTATTGCCGGATTTCGAAAATCGTCCGCTTCAGCCTAATTGGGACATGTTCGCGGCTAAAGTTCAGGAACTAACTGAAAAGTAAATTCCATCTCGCATCATCACCTCCAATTCTGATGCTCCTTGGTTCAATGTCCATCTAAAACGCCTACGTAACCGCAAAAAACGCCTATATCGTTCTACAAAACACTCGCCAACCGACACACGCTTGTCTCTGCTTATAAGTCCGCAGTCGACACGTTTGTAACAGCCCTAAAGAACGCTAAATCTAATTTTCTATCTAACGTGCTTCCATCTATGTTAAAGACTAACGTTAAAAAGTTTTGGAGTGTAATCAAGCCCTTGCGCAATGATCACATAACTCTGGAAGAACCATTGGGCAACCATGTACCTAACGAACAGTGCGCTGCCACTCTTAATGACACATTTGTGCAAAATTTTTCCATTTCCTGCAATGACCGCTTACCTCCTACTCCCCAGTACGATTACGTAACTATGCCTCCAGTGAGAGTTGAGACTGCTGGCGTTGCAAAACTAATCGATTCCCTGAATCAAAACTCATCGCCTGGTTACGACTCTATTAACGCTAAATTTCTAAAAAATACAAACGCCGTCAGTTCTGCTATCCTAACCAAACTTTTTCAGCAATCACACGATACGTCTGCTCAACCTAGCCAATGGAAAATCGGGAAGGTGGTTCCACTGCATAAGTCAGGTAACAAAAATCTAACAGCCAATTATCGTCCCATCTCACTCTCAAGTACTTGCTGTAAGTTGCTCGAACATATAATTTTCAAACATCTTGTTAACTTCCTTGAATGAAATGCATTTTTGACACCAGCTCCGCATGGATTTAGAAAAACATTTTCATGTGAAACTCAGCTTGCAATCTTTACGCATAAATTACATCGTATTCTCGATCGTTCATCATTTGCAGATTGCATTTTTTAAGACTTCGCTAAAGCATTTGATAAGGTCTGTCATAAACATTTACTTTATTAACTAAGTGAGCTGAACCTTGACACTAACATCCTGAAGTGGATTGAATGCTTCCTATCTAATCGCACTCAATTTGTAACCGCAAACGGCCATAACTCACCACTTCGCAGCGTAACTTCCGGCGTACCGCAAGGTTCAGTGCTCGGGCCTCTTTTATTTCTCATTTATATTAACGACCTCCCTTCCTCTCTATCATCTAACATTCCCTTATTTGCTGATGCTTGTGTTATCTTTCGTGAAATAACTGATGCAGAAGATCCTAACCACCTGCAGTCTGATCTAACTACTGTAGCTAATTGGTGCAAAAATTGGTAATCGATGTGCTGTAATCAATACTACCTGGCTGTGCTGCCTCAACGTGCTGGCTTCAGGGCAAGGATGAGCACATTCAACCCGACTACGAGTAGCACAGGTTAGAACCTGTGCTGCTCGTAGTGGGGTAGTAAATTGTCACCGAATCAGCCCAACCCTTTGTGGTCATTTGCACACACCTGGTCACTTCACTACTTCGCACCGGTCGAATTGTTCATTGTCACTGTAGCCGGGTCTTGAATCGTGAATCACCAGCCACGCCTGCTGCTATATCGGTCTTCCATTTCGCTTACCCAGCGCGACGAACTGCAGTTATCCAGCGCGCCCGACGCTCCACTTCGTGAGGCCTTGAAGGACAACGGTAGAATCTGATGTTGGGATTCAGGCCTTCTTGCTCACGGCAGCCCACGACGCAGCAGTAACGACGGTGACGCTTTTTAGAGGCAGAGCTAGGTCTCTCCCATAGGCGTATCTACCAAGGGGGGGGGGGGGGCAGGGGGGCACTTGCCCCCCCCCCCCCACTGTCAAAAATGGGGGGGGGGGGCAAAGTATGCCATTTGCCCCCCCCCCCCCCCACTTTCGAAAGCGGGCACTTTCGGCCAAACACTGGAAAGTCCAACAAAACAACAGCTGACGCTAAATTTTATTTCCTAATAGAGTCACCACGTTAATAATGCTTTTCTTTACTACGTATCCCCGGTTTGGGCAGCGAGTATTGTGCCTCCTCGTGGCGCGGTGTATCTGGCGACGCGCGAGATTCGCCTTACATGCTTGCATTGCGCAGAAGTCCTGGCGCTGGACAGTTTTCGCCGTTACAAATTACCGCCTAACCATACTTGAAAAAACAAAACAATCGGCTTGATAAATTTAAACTTCGGGCGAAGGGAGAGGTCCGGATAAATTATTTTAATCAGCCGCGCCCAACGATGGGTGCGCCTTACTGCATGAAATGGTTGGATTATCAAATGCTGGAACTATTGAATCTCCGTCCAGAGGTAGTCTAAGTAGCGTTGCAGTATAAATATATGCCTTATCACCATTAAAATTCTAATCAAACCAATTACAGGCCTAACTGCCGAATTACTTTGTGTAATCACGACTTATCGTATATTTATTTATTTATTTATTTATTTATTCATGATACTTCAATGTTCCCAGAACGGGACATTACATGAGGGGTGGGCACGTAGAAAAATGGCGGGACAGGTTAGGTGGCGTGACTTGAAAGATGGTCTTCAATATCAGTTTTGAAACGGGAAATGTCGGTGATGAGGGCGATGCCAGAAGTAAGGGTATTCCATTCTCGGGCTGTGTGCAGAAAAAAAGAACGCTGATACGTGATGGAATGGGCGCGTGGTATAGATACACAGCATTGGGATGCGTATGGCGGGAGAAACGATGCACTGGAATGATGATTTGGTTACCCGTGGGCAGCGAATGAAAGAACCTAAAAATAAAAAAAGACGAGCATTTTTGCGGCGAGAGGTGAGCGAGGGAAGACACAACCAGGATTTTAAGGCTGAGGCACTTGTATTGTAGGAGTAGTCAGAAAGAATGAACCTGGCAGCACGGTTCTGAACCGATTCAAGGGAATTACTCATATTAACCTGGTGGCTGTCATAGATAGCACTGGCATATTATAGTTTAGAACGGATTAGGGTTTTATATGCAAGTTCATTTATTCATGATACCTCAAAAGTCTGCGAGGTGATATGGGTCTGCGAGGTGATATGTTCGTGAAAGTGACCTCGGTCGAACGTGAAGAGCCATTTCAGTGCCAATAGAACTTTTTCTAAAGGCCTGTGTCACTTCTGCTTTTATCGATTTCATTTTCAGGCCGTTTCTGAATAAGGGCTACCCTACTACTTGTTTCCCGGCAGGAGCAAGAACAGCAGCTATTTTATATTTTGAAAAAATGAAGACCACCTTATTGTGACGTGTTCCGAAAATTTGAAGTGTGGTGGTTGCTTACGTACTCGAAAAACCGCTACTGAATACTCGCTTTCCCCAAGTTTTTATGCTTTATATGCGGCATTTAGTTGTTGATCCCGGTAACCTCTGTAAACTATGTGGGGCACGGTGTTAATATTTGTTCGAAGTACGAAACAATATCCTGAGTGACTAGGCGCGATAAATGTTTTTTCTGTGTAAGTTCATTGCAAGCCTTCGTAGAAAGTTATATATTGAAGTGCTCCAGGGTGCCATACCCCCGCTTTCCCCGACTCCTAAAACAATTGCATGAGATATGGACTTGAAATTCTATGAAAATAAGGAGAATTTCAGGCGCAATGCGTTGCCAAAATCTCACTTTCCTGCTATAAATGCAAGTGTTGCAGGTAATTATTAAACCAGTGTTTTCCCATTTGTTCCCGTGCACCATACGGGATGCGTATAGGTTGCTTCTCCGGTGTCTCGGTGAGCTAAACAAGGCATCTTGTTTATATCTGGGGATAATGAAATTTTGTGACGAAGTAAGATGTGTATTGATGAATTACTGTTTTTTTTAATTTCCAGCAACAAGTGATTCAACGCATTAAATGGGGACAGAAACAGAACACTAATATACGGGTAACTTATGAAAGTATGCGATGTAATTACATGAAACAGAAACATTTAGTGCAACTGTTCGAAAAAAAACCAGCTTCACTAAAAATTGGGTTGTAATTCACCAAGTTCGCACACCTCTGCCGTCTTTTCTTTTTAGTATTGAGGGTAATTTATGTTGATTGCACTTCGTTGTGCATAACCTCGACAGTACTATTACCTTAACTAGCGATACATTTATGCTGTAGACTTAAACACCAAGTAAAATTTTTCGTTTAATCAGTAAAATTGACTGCAACAAATGAGCATTTTTTTTTTTGCTGCACTGCTGCTACTGGGTTTGATCAGGGACCTCTGGGCACTCAATGCCATTTGTCCCTGCACCACATATAGATTTTATAGCGACAAGAAATGCAAATGCAAATAATTTTTCGGGCCTCTATGGTTCACCATGTTTTATTGAGAAATATGACTATTGTTACGACTAAAAATACCTGACAGATGCATTTCCAGGCTTTTTCACTTATTGTAATAGTATATATATATATATATATATATATATATGGAGAGAGAGAGAGTTAGATCTGCGGTTTGCTCCCCCCACTCGAGAAATAGTTGGTACGCCTCTGGTCTCTCCAGAGATCGGCGTCGCCGATGTCTTCTACTTCCAGCATTTCGTCCCACGGCACACGGAGGGTCCGTTTTCGTATAACTATAGGCTGCGGCCAGCTCGCAGCCTGGTCGCCATGGTCTGTGAGAAGTGACGAGCCTTCTCGCACTCGAAACAGGGCAGAAAAAAGTGCGAATCGACGCAAAACGCGGGCTAGAAACGTGCTTCGCCACAGCCAGGGCTCAATACTATCCAAGCTGGTACTACCCAGATGAAATTTTTCGCCGCCACCAGGCGCCGCTACTATACCTCAAACTCCAGCGCAAAACACTCATTGGAATGAGCCCTTAACAGCTTACGCTGTAAAAAGGGGAGAGCTTGCACTAGGCCGCACAAAGCTCAAGACACAGCGAAGCTGGCCGATTCATCACGTATCTTGGTTGTAGCTAGGTTGAACTAGGCCATGTCGAGGTTTAAACTTGGTTGTAAGCTAGGTCTATACTCGCCTACGTCATCTGTGCTAGTACTGGAAAGGCTGCGGTAGTACTGGAAAGGTGCGCGGCGGTAGCGCGGCGGTGGCGTGGTGGCGCAGCGGTTGCTTGACCTGTTACAGATTTGATTGACACCAGTACCCATAATTCTGTTATGAGCTCTCACCTCCGCCAGCAGTTAAAGAAAGTTAGACCCCAGCCCCATCACGTGTAGTATGTGTGGCCGAAGGTGGTACGCATCTCGTAGCTGGTCTCTGTACCGCACATGTCAGTGTTGGCGGACGTCAAAGTTCTGTTTTCTTCACCGTCCTCGCCTGCTGTTCCAATGACGTCATCATCGGTCTTGACTTTTTACAGCGCAAGCTGTTAGGGACTCATTCCAATAGCCGTTCTGGTATACCCGATGTCGTCGTCGCCGCCGCCGTTGGATGACCCGACCCTCTGCCAGTGTGGTGGTGCCATCTAGATAAGGTGCCTGCAAACGCAGCGTGCGCATGCGCAGACCACGAGATGCGATTCAGACTAGGCGCCTCTTTCCTCTTTACCTCATACTCCCCCTGCCCCCCACGACGCTGTGCCGTGCTCCCTCATGGGCTGCAGAATCTAGGCGTCTCTTTCCTCCTTCATAATCACCATATATAATCTACGCGCTTCCGATGTCAGATGTGCGCCACGTATTCTGGATACCTCTTCCAGCGGCCGTGCCTCTTCGGTACACGTTATGACGTCTCGTCGCAAGGCACGAACCACTGAAGAAGCGAATCGTAGAGCTACGTGCGCGGCTACAACCAGGCATCATCGGGCTCAGCAGACGGCGGCATGCAGAAAGCATTAAAGCCGCAGCTCGCCGTCGACGCCGGGGGGGGGGGGGGGCAGTATAGATTCTTCTCATCAAAACGAGGTCAAGAGACTTTGTCGCGGAGACCCTGATGTTCGTCGCGTGGTGCCGAAATTGGAGCTACTCTTGAGCCGCTCCACCAGCTTACGCTGTGACTGTGCTACGTGAGCCGCGCAGGCCTGTGACATTTTGTCCGCCCACTCCGCCCTCATCGACTATTCCGCTGGTACTGTACAGCTTGACCAACCAAGTGCACTTGATCAACGCGGACCAATGAAGAGCCGGCTCTGTACTGCTGAGCACGTCCATTTGCCGCCACAAGCCGTGACTTGTGTTGCTGTGACGCTCTCTCCACCAGTACCCGACGGTGACTATGTTCTCGCACTCATAACCGCCATTCTGTTGACGCGCAGTGTTGGCTTTCCTCACACTGTTATAACTCTACTAGACAATATTACTTGTCTTCCTGTGACAATTTCGGACTGTGTTCAAAAATGCTCCCACAGGGCATTAGACTCGCTATGCTGATGCCCTTCTACGACTACGTTACCTCGGCCTTGTCAGCACCTAATGCTGGTCGCTCGTACACCACCAATATCCCGTCTTCTTCCCCAGATCTGTCTCCGCCCGACCTGTTCAAAATGATCGCTCCAGATCTTTTGCCCCATCACGCAGACGATCTCCTTCGACTCCTCTTACAGGGTCGTCTTTGACCTTTCTGACCGCCTTCTGGGTCAAACCTGCGGTGTCAAGCACCGCATAAACACGGACAATGCCCATCCGATCCACCGACGACCATACTGCGTATCTCCAGCTTAGCGCTGCATCATTCAAAAGGAGGTGGACAAGATGCTCACCAAAGATTCTGTAACGGAAGGATAGGAGGAAAGAAACGAAGAAGAAGAAGATCGAGAGACACTGGCTGCTGCGTGTTGTTGCTGGTCAGCCATCTTGACTACACTAACCCTACTTGTGTATATATTGTAAATAGTTAGTTAGTTATGTAAGGTTTTGTGGCGCAAAAGCAACTAAGGCTATGATGCGCCAATATATTGTAAATACATCCAGTCTATACTCTCAACATCCCCGTAACATATTGGTGGAGGTGCTGGGTACCAAGGCTGGAAACGGAGCTCCGCAGTGGACGTCGCATCACCGTCCCCACCATGACTGACGGTGAGCACGCGGGTTCAACGTCGTTGCCGCCTCCAACGTCAACGTCACCGCCGCCAGCTACGTCGTCATCCCCATCGATTGTAGTTGTACAAGCCAAGGATCCCGGAACTTTCTGTGGGACCGATGGCACCGACGTTGAAGAGTGGCTGGCCATGTACGAACGCGTGAGTGGAGTCAACAGATGGGACCCTACGGTTATGCTAGCTAACGTCTTGTTGTACCTAAGAGGCGCGGCCAAGGTGTGGTACGAAAACCACGAAGAGGAGCTGACCAGCTGGCACCAATGCAAAGAGAAGCTAAAAGAGTTTGGCCAACCAGCCGGCCCTAAGATTGCCGCAAAGCAGGAACTCGCCTCCCGTGCTCAATCCCCCACAGAGTCCTATGTTTCGTATATCCAGGACGTGCTGGAGCTTTGTCGTAAAGCCGATCACGACATGACTGAAGCTGAGAAGGTCGGGCATGTGCTGAAGGGAATCGCTGACGGCGCCTTTAATCTGCTCATGTGCAAAGGCTGTTCTTTAGTTGATGCTATCCTCAAAGAGTGCCGACAATTCGAGTAGGCCAAAAGCCGCCGCGTCCTGCAACCATTCACCAGACTCCCCAATACTGCCGCAACGTCGACGTGTGAAGATCAGCCCACAGAGCAGCATTCTTCACCATCAGAGGACGTGGTGCGAATCGTTCGACGTGTGAAGATCAGCCCACAGAGCAGCATGCTTCACCATCAGAGGACGTGGTGCGAATCGTTCGACGTGAACTGGAAGCGATGACGCCCGCAGCTTCTTGTTCGCGTCGCCCTGACGCTACCCCTCTTTCAATTCCTCTAGTTCAAGCCATCGTTCGCCAGGAACTTGAAAGCATTGGTTTACGTTCTGTCTGTGTGGTCGCCAACCCCAGAGCCAACGAACCCCCTTCTACTCTGTTTGATCCACCGCGATGCTTCTCTCCGCGTTATCGCAACCCGACTGAGTGGAGAACTGCGGACGACCAGCCGATATGTTTCAACTGTCGCCGTATTGGTCATGTCGCCCGATACTTCGCTACTCGTGGCCCTCAGCAGCTCGCACGCCCACCAACCTGAACCGTTTTGATGGAAATTCCCGTCGTGTTTCGCTCTCCGCCGAGTCTAACAGTGCCGACAACTCTGCCAGGAACACGTGGTACTGTCGCTCACCATCGCCTTGCGGACACCAGTCTGGTTCACCACAAATACGTTACCCACCTTCCCGTTCGCCGCAGCCACGTCGCCTTTCGTCCCCTGTGGCTTTCGACCGCGTTCCTTCGGAAAACTAAGAACTGCAGCCCTCGGAGGTGGTGCTGCATTGACAACTACTGCAGCAAATACTCTGTCTGTGCCCACAAAGCGAAGTCTAATTGACGTCAAAGTAGACGGCGTACCTGTCCAGGCACTCGTCGACACTGGAGCCCACATATCTGTGATGAGTGCGAGCCGACGTAGACGTTTAAAGAAGGTCCTCACCCCAGCAGCTGCACAAGTGCTTCGTGTGGCCGACTGTGGAGTGCTAGTTGTTCTCGGAATGATTCTGTACGTTTAACTATAGCCGGCCGCCCTACTTCTGTTCTCTTAGCTGTGATCGAAAACTGCCCTCACGAAGTTATCCTTAGGTTGGACTTTTTATCTAGCCATTATGCTCTCGTCGACTGCGCAACCGGTGTCCTTCAGTTGTAACGGCCTCAACTCGCCGATGCTCCAAGCACCGCGCCGCCACCGCGCCTGTGCTCGCTTCAAGATGTGCGTCTGTCACCCGAGGCAGTCACTTACGTCGCTTTGACCGCACAGCCACAGATTCCTGACGGTTAATATGTGCTTCGCCCCATCGTCGACGTGCTTTTGAACCGAAACGTTGCTGTTCCGCATACGCTGATCGCGGTTACGAATAATGACGTCGTTCTCCCTCATCTGAACTTCAGCCTGTGCCCTCAAGTGCTTCCGGTCGGCATGTTCTTGGCCAGCGTTTCTAGTACGTCCGAATTTGACATTGAGAGTATGGATGCCTAGAGTGGATTATTAACACCAATTGCAGCTCACAGCTTTGGTTCTTTCATGGATGACTTCGCCAAAATGATTGCACCTGACCTTTCCTCTGCTCAGACCAAGGACCTCCGTCTCCTGCTCGAATCGTACAGCGACATCTTTGATTTCGGCGACTGCCCTTTCGGCCAAACATCTGTTGTTCACCACCGTATCAACACTGGAGACATGAATCCTATCCGTCGGCGTCCCTATCGTGTATCACATGCTGAACGTAGAGTAAGCCAATCAGAAGTTGACAAAATGCTCCAACAAGGGGTCATCGAACCACCAGCCAGTCCTTGACAAAGCCAGTCCTTGGGCTTCGCCAGTCGTCCTTGCGAAGAAAAAGAATGGTACCTGGCGTTTTTGCGTCGACTATCGCCATCTAAACAAGATCACGCGCAAGGACGTCTACCCATTACCACGCATCGATGATGCCTTGGACTGCGTGCATGGAGCTACATACTTCTCGTCCATTGATCTTTGATCCGGGTACTGGCAGATTTCTGTTGATGAAATGGACCACGAGAAGACTGCCTTCATAACACCTGATGGTTTATATCAGTTCAAAGTAATGCCCTTTGGCCTATGCAATGCTCCTGCGACATTTGAACGAATGATGGACTCTCTTCTGCGAGGCTACAATTCGACCACCTGTCTTTGCTATCTTGACGACGTTATTGTTTTTTCTCGCACGTTCAGCAGCCAGGTCTCTGATCCGGAGACCTGCGTGTTGGCTTTCACTGACATGTGCGACTTGCGCGCTGAACAACATCGCGACGAGTCCTTGCAGGCCATCATCGCCGGAGTGCAATCTGGCAGCACCGAAGGCCCGTGCCGCATGTCAGTGCTGCACGACGGTATCCTCTACCGCCGCAATATCAACCCTGAGGGCCCTGAGTTTCTCCTTGTTCTTCCTCGTCATCTACGATCCGTCGTTCTCGAACAACTACACGATGCACCAACTGCGGGAAACCTTGGAGTTTTGCGCACATACGACCGCGTACGGCGCCGGTTCTTCTGGCCGGGACTCTACCGCTCTGTGCGTCGTTATGTTGCAACTTCAGAATTGTGTCAGCGCCGGAAAAAACCTCCCCTGCCACCTGTCGGCCGACTCCATCCAATTGAATTCCCTCTGAACCTTTCTATCGCGTAAGCCTTGACCTGCTTGGCCCTTTTCCGACGACGACTAGAGGGAATAAGTGGATCGCCGTCGCTACCGATTACGCGACACGCTACGCGATAACCAAGGCGTTGCCGACTAGTTGCGCAACAGACGTCGCAGATTTTCTCCTCCACGACGTTATCCTCCACCCCGGTGCACCTCGACAGTTACTTACCGACCGCGGCCGCTCGTTCTTGTCTCGGGTATGTTTACGACCTCCTCCGCTCTTGTGCCACAGAGCATAAGCTGTCCACCGTCTACCACCCACAAACGAACGGTCTTACGGAACGTCTCAATCGAACACTCACAGAGATGATGTCGATGTACGTCTCCAATAATCACCTCGACTGGGACGCCACGCTGGCCTACGTGACATTCGCGTATAACTCGTCCAGACATGACACCACAGGATATTCACCCTATTATCTTTTGTATGGTCGCGACCCTACATTGCCATTTGACACCATGCTACCTTCTGTGCCACATGTTACAACTGAGTACGCTCGTGAAGTCATCGATCGCGCTCACATGGCGCGTCAAGTCGCCCGATCGCGTCTGTTGGCATCTCAAGATATACAAAAAGAGCGGTACGATCGGCGCCATCGCGATGTTAAGTTCGCCCCAGGTGCTTGGGTGCTCCTCTGGTCACCATGTCCTCGTGCCGGTCTCTCCCAGAAGCTTCTCTCTCGCTACACAGGGCTTTATGAAGTTCTATGTCAATTTAACGACGTCAATTACGAGATATCGCCGTTACAGTTTGATCCGTCCTCAAGTACGACGCCAGTTGACATCGTGCACGTTTCGCGGTTGAAGCCATACTTCGCTCGCAGTTCTTCGCCTGACATGCGCCGAGACGGCGCTTCAGCACCCGGGGGTCCTGTTACGGAAGGATAGGAGGAAGGAAAAGAAGATCGAGCGACACTGGCTGCTGCGTGTTGTTGCTGGTCAGCCATCTTGACTCCACTAACCCTACTTGTGTATATATTGTAAATACATTCAGTCTATACTCCCAACATCCCCGTAACAATATAATCGAGCCATCCTGCAGCCCTTGGGCTTCTCCTGTGGTTCTTGAGGAAAAAAGATGACAGTTGGAGATTTTCCGTGGACTACCGGGATCTTAACAAGATCACCAAACACGACGTTTACCAGCTCCCACGCATTGACGACGACGCCCTGTATTGCCTTCACGGTGCCAACTATTTTTCTTCCATCGACCGTCGGTCAAGGTACTGGTAGGTCGCCATTGATGATATGGACCGTGAGAAGACCGCTTTTGTTACCCCTGACGGCCTTCATCAGTTTAAAGTCATGCCTTTCGGCTTATGCAACGCATAGGCCAGCTTCGAACCCATGATGGATACCCTCTAACACTGTTTTAAACGGTTGATTTCGCTGTGTTATCTTATTGACGTCATTGTATTTTCACCAACATTTGAAACGCATCTCGACCGACTTTCTTCTATCTTTTCTGTTTTTCGCAAAGCCGGCCTGCAACTTTATTCATCTAAGTGCCAGTTCGGACGTCAGCAACTTATCATGCTCGGTCATCTCGTCGACTCAACCGGTGTTTGCCCCGACCCTGACAAAGTTCTATCTGTGCAGCAGTTCCTTGTTCCGACTTACACAAAGGAATTTCGTAGCTTTCTGAGACTGTGCTCCTACATCCGTCGTTTTGTGAAGAATTTCGCGGAAATCACACGCCATCTCACAAACTTACCGAAGAAAGGCGCCTCGTTTTTTTGTGTGTGTTTTTGGTGCTGCACAGGCTGCCGGCTTCCCTACCCTCATCACGTCGCTCGCTACACCACCTGTCCTGGCTCGTTTCGACAGCTCCGTTCCAACAACACTCCGCACCGATGCCAACGGCTATGGAATCGGCGCTGTTTTAGTCCAGCATCAGAATGGGCATGCACGTGTTATCGCCTATGCCAGCCGTCTATTTCCCTAGCCGAACAGAACTACTCCATTACGTAACGGAAGTGTCTTGCTGTCGTTCGGGTGGTGGGCAAATTCCGCCCCTACTTACATGGCCAGCATTTCACCGTCCCTACCGATCACCACGCACTTCGCTGGCCTTTGTCGCATAAGGATCCCAGTGGGCGTCTTGGTCACTGGGCGCTCCGGCTCCAAGAATACACTTACTCTGTTTCTTATAAATCTGGCCGATTGCACCCGCACGCTGACTGTTTGTTCCGCATTTCCGTGGATCTGCTTGAAGCCTCTGATGATGCACCGGCATGTGCACTCTCGCTCTCCGCTTTAAGCCACATCTTTGATGAACATTGTCATGGTCTCTGAGTGAGCTTAAGTGAGCTTATTGAGAAGCTGGATTCCACAGTGCCCGATACACCCCTTCGCCTCTTCGTGTTTAAAGATGGCACATTGCACATTATATCGCTACAACATCCACGCGGCGGACGCGTACTGTTGCTCGTCGTTCCTACGCATCTGCACTTGAGCGTTCTTGGCCAGCTACATCACGCCACTACCACTGGTCACTTTGGAGTTTCCGGGACCTACTACCGCGTTCGGCGTCGCTTCTTTTGGCCTGGTCTTTACCGATGCCTTCGTCGCTGCATAGCTCCTTGCGAACCCTGACAACGCCGAAATAAACCACCTCAGCCTCCTGCTGGCCTCCTTTAGCCCCTTGACATCCCATGTGACCCCTTCCTCGGAGTTGGCCTTGACCCCCTTGGTTCCTTCCCAGCCTCTACTTCTGGAAACAGATGGATTGCCAATGCTACGGGCCACACCACCCGATACGCAATTACAGGCGCTCTCCCTACCAATTATGCTACGGACGTCGCTGATTTCCTGCTACATGATGTCATCTTACATCACGGAGCCCCTTGTCAACTCCTCACTGACCATGGCCGCTACTTTCTCTCCAGAGTAATCGATGACCTGCTTCGCTCCTGCACGACAAAACACAAATTTACGACGGCTTACCACCCGCAAACCAACGGCTTGACTGAACGCTTCAACCGGACGCTGACTGACATGATTATTATGTATGTCTCCTCTGACCATCAAGACTGGGACGTTGCTTTGCACTTCGTTACATTCGTCTACAATTCCTGCCGTCATGATACTGCGGGTTTTTCACCCTTTTATCTTCTGTTTGGCCACGACCCAACGTTACATTTTGAGACTATCATCGCCGATGCTGTCCATCTGCCAACTGAGAACGCTCGCGATGCCGTTTCCCGAGCTGATGAGGCACGCCAAATTGCTCGCCATCGCCTTTCTACATCGCAAGGCCAGGAGAAGCAAGGCTATGACTCCCGTCATCGCGACGTTATCTAAACCCCTGGTGCCCTTTTGCTTCTAAGGACTCCTACTCGGCGTGTTGGACTCACCGAAACGTTGCTTTCGTGGTACTCCGGACCCTACCTTGTCCTATGCCATGTAACACGTCACGTATGAGATTGGCTCGCTCGAGTCTTCCTTTCCAACAGTTTCACCACCTGCTGACGTTGTTCACGTATCCTGCCTTAAACCTTATCACTCACCCGCACCATAGCAAGCACCGTCGCGGTGCTTGAGCAGCCGGGGGTCATATCACGGTACTATTCTTCAAGAGGAGCGTCGATGAAGAAGACACTGATGATCTGGCGCGCGCTCTCGGCAAGCCAAACTGAACCAAACTGTATAGTTGAACGCTCGATAGCCTTGTATATACAGTGTAAATACGTTGTCCTGTCGTGTTTGCCTCCACGTACACTATATATATATATATATATATATATATATATATATATGTGTGTGTGTGTAATGAAGAAGTCATACGCAAACAACACGGCTTTACATAGGACTACAGGGTCTTTCCCCCTTACGAGACCGTGTTTGGCACTGCCGAAACTGAGCGTTACACTCGGCTTAGACACGCCCATAAATGTTGGACGTTCCGTGGCACGACAGACACTTTTCGTCATATCCGAACGGAGGCGCGGAGGCGAAAACGGTATTGCGACCGACGCCACCATCCGGCACCAAAATGCAATATAGGCGACGAGGTGTGGGTACAACGAGGTATACCGTCCTTTTCAAACAAACTGCACACAATGCAGCAAGGACATTTCAGTATTACCGTGCGCCTTGGCGAGAACATTTGGAAAGTGCGGTCCACGGCTTTTGACTCGCACATAGACAACAGAATGTGAAATAACCTTGCTGTGCATGTGTCACGCATGAAGCACTGGATTCGTCGACAGACGTAACGTGACATCCTGCGCTTTTGTTACAGGAGCAAACCAGTCGCCGCGTGGCCGAGTGTAATGAAGAGCGGAACCAATGCTCGGAGGCTGGATAGAGAGAGTTGGAGGACGACGCCGTAGACAGTAGAACAGCTTGCCCAGGTATTTTTTCCATCTCGTGTATATATATATATATATATATATATATATATATATATATGTGTGTGTGTGTATGTATGTATGTATAATATCATCAGCCAATATTTATACCCACTTCAGGACGAAGACCTCTCCCTGCGAACTCCAATTACCCCTGTGTTGCGCTAGCTGATTCCAACCTCCAACTTACGCCTGCAAATTCCTCAACTTATCACCCCACCTAGTTTTCTGCCGTCCTCGACTGCGCTTCCCTTCTCTTTGGCACCCATTCTGTAACTTTATTGGTCGACCAGTTATTAATCCGACGTATTACATGGCCTGCCCAGCAGAACGACAGAAACAGCACCTACTGGATTTTGTCAATGACTTCTCTTACTGTTTCTGTACTGAGTCTAAAGTACGGCGCTTCTCTGTTACGAAGCATCGCATTCCTACGGACGAGTCAGCACGCCCTGTTCGTCAGAATCCTTACCGCGTTGGGCCTACGGAAAGGCAGGTGATAAAGCGCCAGGTTCAAGAAATGTTAGATGATGCCGTGATTCAGCCGGCCATAAGTCCATGGGCGTCACCCGTCGTTTTAGTTAAAAAGAAGACACAATACACTACGATTCTGCGTAGACTACAGACGGCTTAATAGTGTCACCAAACGCGACGTTTATCCTCTGCCACGGATCGATGACGCTCTGGACCATCTACGCCACGCCCAGTTTTTCAGCTCGCCGGATCTTAAGTCTGGGTACTGGCAGATCGAAGTAGATGAGCATGACAGCGAAAAAAACGGCATTTGTGACTCCTGATGGATTATATAAATTTAATGTCCTCCCATTCGGCCTGTGTTCCGCACCTGCCACATTTCAGCGGATGGTGGACACTGTTCTCTCTGGACTGAAATGGCAGACGTGCTTAGTCTACTTAGACGACGTTGTGGTGTTTTCAAGAACGTCTTATGAACATCTAGAACGACTCAGCAATCTACTCCTCGCAATCGGCAAAGCAAATCTGACTATCAAGCCTGAAAAATGTCATTTTGGCTTTCAGGAGCTACAGTTTATCGGACACGTAGTCAGCCCCCGCGGTGTTAGGCCAGACCCCGAGATGCTAGCTGCCGTCGCTGAGTTCCCGCGTCCAACAGACAAAAAGGCAGTTCAGCGATTCTTAGGTCTCTGCGCCTACTACCGTCATTTTGTCGAAGGATTTTCAAAGATCGCGGAACCATTAACAAGACTAACATGGCAAGCTGTACCCTTCGAGTGGACTGAAGAACAACAGGAAGCCTTTACAGATTTGCGGAAGCGACTACAAACAGCCCCCGTACTTGAGCATTTCGACGACAAGGCTGACACAAAAATCTACACAGACTCCAGCAACGTGGGGCTCGCTGCTATGCTGGTTCATTGGCACGATGGTGCCGAACGAGTACTAGCCTACGCGAGCCGCAGTCTCACAAAGGCGGAGGTCAACTATTCCACGGCTGAAAAGGAGTGTCTAGCTGTCGTTTGGGCCATCGACAAGTTCCGGCCCTACCTTTACGGCCGCCCTTTTCGCGAAGTAAGGGACCACCACTAACGGTGTTGGCTTGCGAGTCTTAGGGACCCTTCAGGCCGCTTCGCTCGTTGGAGCCTCCGCCTTCAGGAGTACGACGTCACAGTGGTATATCGATCCGGACAGATGCACTGCGACGCTGACTGCCTCTCATGTGCACCTATACCTTGGAAGCCCTGTGACGTAGAGCAAGATTTCCCGTTTCTTGGTGTAGTAGACACTATCGAGATGGCTGACTTCCCACGTGCAGACAGTACGTTGCTTCCTCTCATCAGATACCTTCAGGGAGCCGACGTTGTTGTCCCACGACCGATGTCACGAGGTCTGACTTGTTACTGCCTCCGGAACGACGTGCTCTACAAAAAGAACTTCGAAAACAGCCAAGAAACGTTCCTTCTTGTCGTCCCAGTTTAACTGAGCGAAGTGCTGCAGGCGTGTCGTGACGACCCGTGTGCCGGACACTTAAGCTTCGCCAGGACGTTAGCGCGCATACGCCAGGAGTATTACTGGCCACAACTAAGCTGTCGTAATTGTCAACGGCGCAAGGTTCCACCTTTGAAACCTGCTGGTCTTCTGCAAGCCCTGGACCCTCCTCCAGCACCGTCTCAACAGGTGGGAATGGACCTCCTCGGTCCGTTCCCTACTTCGTCCGCAGGAAACAAATGGATAATCGTCGCAACGGACTACCTAACGAGGTACGCAGAAACTAAAGCTGTGCCCCGCGGAACCGCTACAAAAGTCGCGATGTCTTTTCTCCATGAAATTGTACTACGTCGTGGGGCCCCTTCCATCTTAATAACCGATCGAGGAACTGCGTTTACTGCTGACTTAATGCAAGAGATCACGCTGACCCACACCAATCATCGGAAAACCACGGCCTATCACCCACAAACTAATGGACTAACCAAGCGCCTCAACAGAACTATGACCGATATGATCTCGATGTACGTTGACGTTGAGCACAAGTCCTGGAACCAAATTCTACCATATATACGCGACATTCCCATACAATACGGCTGTGCTCAAAACCACCCGATTTACACCATTTGAACTGATTTATGGCAGCTGCGTAACAACACCTTTAGCCATGCTCCCGGTAGACAAGGGAACAACCCCTTAAACCACGAATGTCCCTAAGATGTCTATAGGATGCTAGGTTTTGGACGTTCAAGACATCCAATAGATATCCAGCATTCTCCCAATGACATTCCGCGGATGTACTATAGATAATCTAAAATGCATCCAGATCACAAACCTGGTATGTTATATGGATGTTCAGGCTGGATGTTATGTACATCTAAAAGATCTACATAACACTGACATTCATAAGATGTCCACAGGAGTTTTAAGACCACTGTTCGCGGCTCCCCCCAAAATTATAGAAAGGCCCATAAAGATGTGTTCTCTTAGTACTGCACATTACCAGTGGCCGGCTGAGTGTTTATGAAATTGTTGCCATATGAAAGTACGAAACCATTAAAGTGTATTTGTTTGTATTCAAGTTAACAGAACACCATGAGTAAACGAATCGGAGATACACTGCAATAATGTTCCAATCATGCTGGCATAGAAGCAGCACCATTGCACTGCCTGCTACGCTGAAAGCACAACACAGATCTAAACTTTTTTTCTTTTATTCAAGGACCAGTGCAAGACTATCACACATGGTAATGTGTCGAACATACATGATGAGACAATATGAGATCTGCTGACACTAGATACCAGATTCTTGCTTACATTCACAACCAAGCACTTTAGTAACCTTATTAAAATTTAGCTCTTGCTATTATTATTAAGAGTACAGGCTAACCATAACAGGCACTTGTCATGACTAGGTTATGTGAAGAAGTAACTCGCTTCTCAATGTTTAACATTTTGTTGCAGAAAATGAATGAAATAATATACTACAAAATGTTTCTACAAGGATAACCACAAACGACAGACATTACTTTAGGAATGGCTAAATGACTTGAGGATAAAGTGTGATACAGCAGCCATGCAATATCACAAAAAAAGAACACGTATGCAGACGAATGCAAAGTAGACTAGAATAAAAATGAAAATTTCCGGAGTTAAGCATGTTGACCATGACTTCACCTTAACGGGCACTTTTTATGACTAGGCTAAAACAAAGATATTGCACGATATCACAAGTATGATAAAACAGACTAAACAAGTAAAAAGAAGAACTTATTCTAAAGCAACAATGCAATGTGACAAAAAAGACCAAATACACAAGCTTGGTTACTAAGCAATTAGATTAGAACATGGAACATTCTAGAACACTAATTAAAAAGTCCACCAGCTGGCAGTACTTTCAGATAGTAGAAAATTAATTCTGTGTTGATTAAAAACCTCAAAATGGTTCACATCGCGCGTTGATTAGCTACATATATTTTTTAAATAGGTGCCACCACAAAAACATCCATAACGAGACCTTTAAAACATCTCCCATCCCAGCTCCTACAAAGGTAGCTTTCGCGCACACATTATTGTAAACTTTATCAATATAATGGTCACATCATGGAAAGCACTGTTAGATGTTTTCAAGTACGCTCAGACACTACAAAAACCACAGCAGTGCAACACCTGCTGCTAAGATAGGTGTTCCAAAGCAGAAGAGCAAGAAAAAGGGTGGCACTGTACCAGCTTAAAAAAGTCAACTGCAAGTAACATTCACTAAATAAAACATATGCTCTTCTTGCATTCAAGGCACCATAATTTTTCCGCAGCTGAAGTGAAAAAAGTGCTTAAGGTGCAGTAAAATAGTTACTACTTCAGCAGTGCATGCAAAATGTGATAGCTAATGCGAAGCAAGTTAAAAGAAGTAAAGCCTTCAGTAAAGTAAAAACAAACCCTCTCCCAAACCAACCTGCCGAAGAAGCTCACGCCCAAGTTATGTTCATGCCGTGGCAGGGGCTGGTTGGATGGATCACTGGTCTAGTAGTCGCTGGCTGGATCACTGGTCTAGTAGTCGCTGGCTGGATCACTGGTCTGGTCGCTGGCTGGGTCACGAGTCATGTCGCTGGCTGGGTCACAGGTCTAGTCCTGGCTGGGACACGAGTCTAGTCGCTGGCTGCGACACGGGTCTAGTCGCTGGCTGCGACACGGGACTAGTCGCTGGCTGCGACACGGGACTAGTCACTGGCTGGGACACGGGACTAGTCGCTGGCTGGGACACGGGTCTAGTCGCTGGCTGGGACACGGGTCTAGTCGCTGGCTGAATCACATGTCTAGTCACTGGCTGAATCACGTCTAGTCACTGGTTGGATCACTAGCTGGCAGGCTGGAAGGATGGCTGGCTGACTGCAAGTAGAAAAAAAAAACCGGCATTGCCGCAGTTCTTACAGTTGCAAACATAAGAACATTAGGCATTTATTAACAGGATCATCGAAGTGATTCCCATAAAAAATAAAAATGCATGTGGCTTTCGTGTTCCTGAGATACAGGACATGGATAAAACTTCCCATGGCATCGACAGAATGATGAAGTTTAATGTCACACACCAACATATACAATTATGAGGGTTGCCACAGTAGGCTCCAGATTACTTTTAGCCACCTCGAGTTCTTGTACAGACGTGTTTTCTACTTGCAAAGGAAAAAGCTGCTATGAGAAGCTCATCACAATAACTTTTTTATGCATAAGCACAAAGGGATCCTAAAAAACACCCAGTCAGCTTGAGCTGACAAATAACTCTAATAAATCTGTTAGTTTTACGGTAAGAAGTTGATTATTATAAATGAGGACAAAATGTGAAAGCTCCGCTTTTTTAAATATTACGCTGAAACTGTTAGCTGCGCTACATTACGTTGACATCGTATTTGTGCCATTGTAGCCCAGTAAAATTTCTTTAAACTTGTGAAGTTCAGTCTT
The DNA here is from genome assembly GCF_013339745.2 of Dermacentor silvarum. Taxonomy (NCBI): domain Eukaryota; kingdom Metazoa; phylum Arthropoda; class Arachnida; order Ixodida; family Ixodidae; genus Dermacentor; species Dermacentor silvarum. The sequence continues at coordinate 95,267,029 of NC_051161.1, forward strand.
CCTCTTTTTTCGACTAGAAAGTAGTCCACCTTTACCCACAAAATTTTGTTAGGCCAAAAGTAAATGCTGTAAACATCCATAAGACCATGGTGAGCTGGTGCTGGAAGTTTAAGGCGGCATTGCCTCTTGTCTCGTTGTTGCGCCTTTTCTAGTTTATCAAGAATTTTCCCATGTCATGAGTGTTTTTTTGTGTTATAAATAGGTAGCTTACTAGCACACCTCAAATTATTTCTTTTTAGGGCTCCATTAAGCTACAACACCAAGTGCGCTGTCAAACATTTGTGTGCTTGTGGTTCCGGCGTGAACTGCTGCAAGGACGCAGCAAATCTTTTCAATAACAACAGACGTCAAATTTCTGCAATATTGTTCACACTGGTAAAATAAATAACATAGCTTTCTGTAAAAATTACTAAAGAGAATGCTCCTAATTACCTTTTCCGATGCACATCTTGCCGGGGCATGACGAAGCCAGTCTTTGGTTGCACTTTCCACTACAAAATTGTGACATTTATGGGTGACCTTTACAGCATCTGCAATTAGAAAGCATAGACAAAACACAAAGTAACGCAAGCTTGCCTGTTGTGCATTGACAAGCTTCACAAGACTAGCAATATTTGAAATGCCAAAAGTTCTAATTTGCCACATCCTTTGTATTTGCATGACAAGCGAATGATGATATGGGGTTTTATGGCGCAAGGGCCAGAGATGGCCAAAGAGCGCCAAGAAATGGTGTGGGGAAGTTGATGATACAGTGGGTGACAAGTAGATGTTTTATTTATTTATTTATTTATTTATTTATTTATTTATTTATTTATTTATTTATTTATTTATTTATTTAACATACTCTCAATGACTGATGGCGTTACAGATGTTGCGGGCTGTATAGAGGCCTAAAATATTCCATGTATGGTACGTAAAATATACAAGTATTAAAATAATGTCGAGAGTGAATGATGTCAGCAATGACCATAAAATATATTCTAAAAGGAAATAACATAAAAAGACAAGCGAATACTATGTTATGTAAGGTCATATATATACATACCAACAATGCACTTGGAGAGAGGCAGACAGTCAAAGGCATTCTTCCCCTTTCGTCCATGCCATGAGAATGTTGATGCAAGTTTGTCTGACAGCACCCTTCTTAAAACCCTGCGCGTGCAAGACTCTAGGCTTGGACCCCCAATGTTTGCAAGCTGTTGAACCTGCAGAATTCAAAGTTACTAAAAATCAAGTGCATGAAGAATGTTGATGCATGATCAAGTGTGTCTTTATAAGGTATACCCAAACAAACATGAGATATTGAGTTAATCTGTTCAAAAGTTCAAGGAAGCAATATCTGGAATATTCAGATGTAGTCAGGCAAGTTTAATTAATCAAGAGCAAACAAAAAGTAGCCCAAGATTACTGCACTATTACCAAAACTTGCCTTTTATCTGGTAACTAAAAGTGGACGAAAAGGTAAAGCATCGAAATTGAAATTTTTAGTGTTACTCCTGAGCCATGTAAGAAAATAAGCACAAATTTCATCAGAAACTTCAGAAAAAGAAAATGTTTATATCGTCTTATTGAGTCATGCAAGGGCTATTTCAGATGTGAGCTATGTTCTTTTAGAAATGTGCTTCAGCTAAACAGTATGTTTTATATCCAAGTGTTAAGTTAATCTGCTGCCAATGACAAACAATGTCATGCACGTATCTGAACTTCAACATGGCCAATAGAAAGTTGCCCTGCAAGAAAACATTTCAGTTTTTGAATCCTGTAAGGGTGGCCCACCTTGAGTACAGTGCTGCATGTCCTGTTCCAAGTTTACATTGTATAAAAATGTGAAATGGCTTTCCTTACTGTTGCATACATTATGAGATTTTTGCATGGCAGAAAGGTGACGTCAGCAGAGATACAACAGCAGGCACATAAAGTGTCTGGGTTTTATAGACCATGGTGTAGAAATATCACAGTAGGCCAATGCAATACGCATGACAATGCTGGCTGGCTCATTACAGCAATAGTGACAAGAGGCTCCGATGAATTTAAAAAAAAAGTTGATTCTCAATTTCCAAGTTTTCCTGTTTCCAGATATCAACTACGCTTTCAAGCAGCTAAGACTGGGGTGATATCTTAGGTGCACGTCTCTGGCAGCAGAATAGCATGACTTCAGCATAAAATAGCCTAGCAGGTGCTGCACTACGACAAATTCCTGCAAAACTATGGTTCATGTCTGATAGAATGGCCTTTGCATCACTGTATCTGGCTACATAAACATTTTAATGGGATTAGGATTATTAGCACACTTCACGGTGTTTATGAGGGCTACATATTTGCCCGCCAATTTGGGTCACTGGGTAGTCCATAGTCTAATGGCGAGCATCGAGCTGCTGTCCCATCCTCGGGCCAACTTGTGTCAGAGATTTGTGACATTTCGTAGGCGACGCTGATCATTTAACTCGGTTCACACTAACTTGTGTCACTGGGATATGTCACTGTTTATCTGCTGCCCTTCAGTGAACATCCTTCATCCTAACTTATGTCACTGGGTATACGAAAGTATGTGCCACGTGTGAACGAACCTCTTATGTCAAATTTGGTCACTGCATATGTGAATTGGGTATGTGCCGCTTTTAAATAAACCTCTTTGACACCAACTTGGGTCACTGGGATGCGCGATGGTTTATGTGCCAGTCTTCCATAATAAACCTGTTTTGCACCAACCTGAGTCACTAGGTATGAGTCCTTCAAACTGTTACAGCACATATACACTCAGGAAAAAAAAAGCAGTTCAACACGTGATCTGTTTAACAGCAGTAACCGTTTGAAGAACGGGTCACCAACTAGCCCGCAAGGAAGCGTTATTAGGTATGCGTTGCTTGGGAAATGGCAACCTTCAATTAAGCTATATGACACCAACTTGGGTCACTAGTCATATTAACTGGGTTATGCGCCTGTCTTCAATTAAGCTTTTTGGTGCCAACTTGGGTCACTGGATGTGCCACTGGGTACTTGCCACTCCTCAATGGAAAAAAATTAAAATTTGTCTGGTGCTGGGTAAAATGAAACTCGCGTCGTATTTCTACACAATCTTCTTAAAATATATGTTCGCATACGTGCCACACAGGGACATTACGGCAGCATTATGTGGTGCTGCATGTCCAGAGGGAAGCGTTAAAGAGGAACCCGGCAGTGGCATAGTGTTGATACATTTCTTCAGTGCTAATCACAGTAAAGTCGACACTCATCATAAATTGGTTTCTCCCAGAATTTTTCATTGATGATCATGCCTGCCTTAAAATGTATTCGGAACTTTCGTTTTGGACAACACTCGTAATAAATTTACTTTTCATGTGCAAAAGACATGGAAGGTCAGACAAGGTAGCCTTTGGAAGCAGAGCAAGATCTTACCACCGCCTCCCTGACTGGTCCAGTTAGCGTTTGGTCGAATTTATTCAGTTCGTCATAGCTGTCAAACTGGCCCACTACAACTTGAGGAGCGTTGTCAGACTGTTTCACAGTGCACCGGGTTGTCAACGCTGTTAGCAACTCGCCTTGCTGCTGCTGAACAATCCTGAGTACGGAGAGCCGTGTCAGCACCTCACGCTAAATTCTGCATATAAATGTATGAAAGGTGCAAATGTCATGTGCTGGCAATTGTAATTCAAGTACCACAACAGAATTCCGCAAATTCAATGTTGCAAATAATGCAAAAACCAAAACTCTGGAAGCACTTTTATCAAGAATGCATTTATATTATTAAGGCATTCGTGTGCTATTAACATGGAACCTTGGTATAGATAACATTGCAGAAACTTACAGTCCACACCAATTACCGTTTTTGCCATAAGTTAATCTCACCTCCAATAACCTCTATACCATGTCATGTCAAACAGGCACTGAAATGACTATTTTATATGGACATCTCCAATGCTACAAACAATGCTGGTTAGACCACTATCAGCTGTGGAAAATTCAGTCCAACTAGCCCTTACAGATATTAGAGCCACACGAAACTTTCAATTTTTATATTTATTGCTGCAAACAAGTGACAGGTTAACGAATACGGAACCCACCTCATTCACCAAACTCTCTCTTGACCAAGCAGCTGTGCTGCCTGTGATTTCATGCTACTTGCAGTAGTATGGTATTACTGGCACGCTCCACTAATCCTTGCTACATCTTACAGCAGTGATTCACTTATTGCATAAGGGGCTTGAGAAGGTGGCACATACAGTTAGTCTGTTATAGAGTAACCTCATAACACAAGCAAGTCTGATGCCTATGGAGTGTCTAAAAAAACTGAGGTCTTAGTTTAGTAGAGTCCTTTTGTTAGGCAACATTATCAGGCCAATCTGCCTAATTTAAAAAGAACTTCTTGTGCTGTATGTACTATTTTGAGTGAAATTACATTATTTTCCTCTGTACTTTGATTAGCAACACAAAAATATTACTGCATTATAGCAATAGTACGTATTTCTTAACTTCCGCAAAAAACAAAAAAAATGAAAACCATATACACTTCACAATTTTACATTCAACAAACGCCCAAAGCCCAGCTATTTGTGCCTGTCACGTACCTTCCACAGGCAGAAGCTTCCTAGGACGTGGGCTAGGCTGTGATGCCCTTGTAACAGAATGGGGTACTGGGAAGAAAAACAAAGCAAGTGTCCAATTTTCTAACATATAGTGCCAGCTTCCAGAAGCTATTTTAATGAAATATGTTGCAACCAAAAGCAGAAATCCCAAACTAAATCTGAGATGTAAAGATGAAAACTTTACGTATAGGTGGTTCTTACAGGCCGAGAATTAAAAAAAAACTTAGGACACTTAACCATTGTGTTCTCTTATGATATTTCAGCTAGTTTAGAAGAACTAGTAGCGCACAAAATTCAGAACAAATATGCTGAATGAATTAGTACCTCGTGCCTGTGTATTATCAGACACATGAGCAGCCTCCTTTGTGCACATCCAGTTTTCATTATCTGTTGAAAGAAAAATTGATTTTTAAGGTATGTTTAACACCCTAGGAAAACATGCAGGCTTCAGTTAAACATAAAACTTAAATACAATGTAAAGAAGCATTCTTTCATTGTGCCCTCCTAGTGTAGCAACAAGTGTTATTTCTGGTCTTCACACTTCAGTGTGCTATCTACCTCTAAAGAAGGAGAGCCACGAGACATACCAGATGAGTCCTGTGACAGAGATGAATCTTCTGCACAACAGAAAACAAGCACTTAGTTACATATACCAAACAAGAAAAAAACATGCTGATTAAAAGATAAATAAGAGACTGTACCTTCTCGAACGTCATTCTCCAGACTATCTGCAAGAGAACAAAGGCTCTGTGAGCTTTCGAGTCATTGACATAAAGTTAGTCAGAAAGCTAGTCAAGTTAGGGATTTCAAGCTGATTATTGCATGCATGTATTGGGGGAAGATACATCTTCCTCGAAGGAAAAAAAAGTTTGTGAACTGCTCAGCTTTATAACTTCCGTTACGTGTTCTGTGCGCATCGCGAACGCACGGCCGAACTTACAAGAGGGAAGCCAGCCTCCCTTCTTTTTTATTGCTTTCTCTTTCACTGACCCCCCGCGGACTCGGAGCTGTGCGCGAGACAAAGGAGCCGCTCCCTTCGTGCGGTTCCTGGAACTGACCCAGTGACGACGCTGCGAGGTGTCGGGTGGTGTTTCCCGGGCCTGGGGGACGACAACGGGGACGGAAACCGCGGTTCAAGAAGCGCGGGACCGCCAGACTCGCCCCACCAGCCCTAGAGACAGGACCACTTTTTTACGGGGCTAAAAACTGAACGTTTTGTGTGTTTTTAACTTGCTTTTTGACCTTCCCAATGTTATTAAAGTTTGTTTTAAATATTCAACTTCGTTCGACCCGTTATCTAGCTGGATAGCGGACGCTTTGATCCCGTCAAGTGCGATCCGCGAGGCCAGCATAGTAAAAAAGTGAAGTCGACTGCCATCGGCGCCCAACTCAACGTCCACCAGTGGGATACGTCGCACGGCAAGACCTCCAGTTTGGCCATGACATCCGCCTACTGCAAGGACACGGCATCGCCAAGGTGTTGAGCTGCTGACGGCACACAGGGCAACGTCAAGGTGGGCTCGTTTCAAATTTCATCGCGCAGCTTAGCAGTCTTCACTTCATACGTCCGCTTTGAGTGAGATACGTCGTGATCAGCACGCACGCCAATATTGATCCGGACAATGTGACGCCTAAAACCTCTCAAGATATAACAGCAGAACATGAAGCTTCTACGGCAAGCATTAGATCACAAAGAGCAACTGCGCTTTCCATGAAAGGTAAAGAAGCGCATGAAATGAGCCGCGAAGAACACTGTCAGAGAGTAGACGCTGCATGGAAGAACGTGGAGAGCGCTATTACCAAGTTGTCATGTGCGAAAGACGAAGACATTAACAGCGCGTCAACGCAGCTTGGTGCAAGCTATGAGCGCTACGAGCACGTCACCGCCAGATACGCTACCTTCCTCGCCAAAACGAGCACATCTGAATCCCGGCAGGAATTAGAGCTTCAGAAGGCAATCGACGCAGATCGTGATGTGACTGTAAGAGACAAGTTGCATGAGGCTACAGAACGAGAACGCGACCGCTTACAAGAGACAACGTCGCAGCACTCTCAATCGGCCTACTCAAGCGCTTCTTCGAGGTCACGACGATCGGGCTCGTCAACAATCAGCCTAGCCGCCATACAGGCACGCGCGCAAGCAGAAGCCGTCCGGGCCAGAGCAGAGTTTGGTCGCAGAGAGGCCGCGATGCGCATTGAGAAGGCAAGAATTGAGGCTGAATTGGATATTTTGCAGCATGAAAAAGAAGCGGCAGCTGCAGACGCAGAGGCAAATGCGCTCGACGAAGCCGCGGAGCAGGATGGCGGGGAGCGCGTGCGCACGCTCCCTTCTGTAGACCGAACGCAGCTAACTAGGAGCTTTATCAATGAACAGGAAGCTCTACGCGACGCTGCGCTTGTGTTTCCTGAGGAGGATGTTTCCAACTCTAGCGGCCACGTAAACAATGCTCACACGTCGTCGGGGGCCACCACAGCTGCGAATGATTCAATGAGCCTGCGAGCTGATAAACAGCCACTTGACTATAATTCTGCCCCTAACAACCCAAGTTCAAAGCATGCTGGAGCTACGAGTCGTCCTATGGACTTACAAGTTGATCCGCAGCCGCCTGTGTATGCGCCGACACAGAACAGATCAAGCTTAGAGCTAGCCGATGTTCTTAAATTCCTGTGCCGCAAAGACCTTGTTTCAAGCGGTCTTACCAAGTTTGATGATCGACCTGAGAACTTTCGCGCTTGGAAGTCATCGTTCAAAGGCGTCGTCAGAGATCTAGGTCTTTCTGCCCAGGAACAGCTCGACCTTCTCATCAAATGGCTTGGTTCTGAATCGTCACATCAGGCTCGGAGGTTGAAATCAGTGCACGTCGATGACTTTTCAACGGGCTTGAACGTCGTGTGGAAACGGCTAGACGACACATTTGGGCGCCCTGAGGCAATTGAGGATGCATTGTTTAAGCGGCTGGAAGACTTCCCGAAGATAGCTTACCGGGATAATACCAGACTCCAAGAGCTTGGCGACCTCCTACTGGAACTCGAGGCTGCGAAAACTGATCCGTATCTCGCCGGTCTTAGCTATTTGGATACCTCAAGAGGGGTAAACAAAATTGTCTCGAAGTTGCCATCTGGACTTCAAGAGAATTGGATGTCAGCAGGGTCGAAATATAAGAAAGAACACAACACTGCATTTCCACCCTTTTCGGTCTTCTGCAAATTTGTCAGAGATCAGGCCAGCATGAGGAACGACCCAAGTTTCATCTTACACCCACAAAATGCCTCGTCTGAATTCAATCCAAGAAAGGAAGGCAATGTTCCGAAGACCACGCGGCAAAGATCATCTGTGTCAGCGAGAAAAACAGACGTGGATCCTGCTTCTGCAAAGATTAATCAAGATGCCACTACTAACGAGCAGCTGGTGGAATCTAAGGACTTAGAACGGTGGTGCCCACTTCACAAAAAACTTCACCCTTTGGAAAGGTGTCGCGCATTCCGCAACAAAACCCTGGAAGAGCGGCTATCTTTCCTAAAGAAGCAAGGGATTTGCCTACGATGCTGCTCATCTAAGAACCACATGCAGTGGCAATGTCAGGCAGTTGTGATGTGCCGCATATGCGACAGTGGTGACCATTCCACACCGCTTCACACAGCATCGCCAAGCTCAGAGCCGTCAAATGGCAGTGCGTCTGAGGAGAGTACCGCAGACAACTCAGAAAGACGAGTCACATCTAGGCGTACCGAAGTGGCAAACGCTGGAAACGACACTAGGTCTTGCGCTAAAATCTGCCTCGTAGAGGTGACCAATGAAACTCAGCCTCAGAAGACACTCAGAGCCTACGCGATCCTTGACGATCAGAGTAATCGCTCGTTGGTTAGGCCTGAACTTCTCAACGAGTTCCAGGTGAAGGGGACCCCTACGCAGTACACGCTACGCACTTGCTCCGGCAGCACTGAAGTGGTTGGAAGAGTTGCTCAGGGCTTCTTCGTGCAGAGCGTGTCAGGCGAAATCAAGTTTCCTCTTCCGCCTCTCCTCGAGTGCGAGGAAATCCCTGAAAACAGAGGTGAAATTCCAACACCTGACGCTGCACGGCACTACCCGCACTTGAGGGCTGTAGCAACTCAGATACCACCCCTTGATGAGGCTGGAATACTGCTCCTCCTTGGCCGAGACTTCCTGAGAGCGCACAAGGTTCGCAAAGTAATTAACGGACCCCCCGACGCTCCGTATGCTCAGAAGCTCGACCTCGGTTGAGTCATTGTCGGCGATGTTTGCGTCGGTCGCACGCAGAAAACAAGCAGCGTCAATGTGTTCAAGACCCATGTGCTGGACAACGGACGACCATCTCTATTCGAGCCATGCTCGAGGCATTTCTTTGTAAAGGAAGCACCGATTCTCTACGCTGCGGATAGGGTCCCAAAATATTTACATTTGGCAACATTGGATGACACTTTGGCTCCGAATTTTTTCAAAACGACTGAAGAAGACAACCAGCGTGCTTTCTCCATAGAAGACAAGACATTCCTCAAAATGATGAATAGTGAATTCATCCAAGACAAGTTGAACAATTGGGTTGCCCCTCTCCCCTTTCGCACACCGCGAAGTCGGCTTCCGAACAACAGAGAACAAGCTCTGTCTCGTCTGCTCTCGCTACGACGTACCTTGCGAAAAAACCCAGAGACAAGGGAACGTTTCGTCAGGTTCATGAACGAGCTCTTCATCAAGGGTCACGCAGAGGAAGCTCCACCACTTCACGCGGACGAAGAATGCTGGTATCTACCCATATTCGGCGTTCACCACCCCCAGAAGCCTGATCAAATCCGAGTCGTATTCGACTCTAGCGCTCAGCATGAAGGGGTATCTCTGAACAGCGTTCTCCTGACCGGCCCTGACCTGACAAACAACCTCGTCGGGATCTTGATACGCTTCCGGCAAGAACCAGTGGCGGTTACAGCAGACGTCCAGCAGATGTTCTACAGTTTCATGGTTCGCGAGGACCATCAAAACTACCTGAGGTTCCTCTGGTTTAAGGGCAACGATATCTCTAGAGAAATTATAGAGTGTCGAATGAAGGTTCACGTTTTCGGCAACAGCCCATCACCAGCTGTTTCTACGTATGGCCTTCGACGAACTGCCCAACAAGCTGCCCCACAATTTGGTGAAGATGCCAGAAAGTTCGTTGAAAGAGACTTCTACGTCGATGATCCGCTGAAGTCTCTCCCAAGAGAAGAAGACGCCATTAGTCTGCTGCAAAGAACGCAGAAAATGCTTGCAGCAGCTAATATAAGGCTGCACAAAATAGCTTCGAATAGGCAGAATGTGCTTAATGCATTTTCTCCAGAAGACCACGCCCAGGGACTCAAGAACCTCGACTTTGCCAAAGACATGTCGCTTACGCAGAGAAGTCTCGGACTGCTGTGGGACATAGGAAACGACAGCTTCGTCTTCAGCGCTCCTCTTCAAGACAGGCCATATACGCGTCGAGGAGTGTTGTCGACCGTCAACAGCCTTTATGACCCACTAGGTTTTGTGGCTCCAATAACGGTCCAAGGCAAGTTCCTCCTCCGTGATCTCGTGACGAAGGGTTATGACTGGGACACACCACTTTCGGACGAAAAGAAGCAGATCTGGGACGAGTGGAAGAACTCTCTCCAGGCACTGCATCATTTTCACGTGCGAAGAACATATGCGCCAGTCTCGACGCTTGAAGCCGAAAGTAGGGACACACACGTATTTTCAGACGCGTACACAAGGGCCGTCGCAGCGGTGGCATACCTACGCGTGACCGACAAGCAAGGAAACAGACACGTCGGATTTGTCATGGGAAAGGCCAAGCTCGCTCCACAACCAGAGCACACTATCCCAAGGCTTGAGTTGTGTGCAGCGGTGCTTGCTGTGGAAATGGTCGATTCCATACTACGGGAGTTGGACTTCCAGCCGAACTCGGTCACGTTCTACACGGACAGCAAAGTGGTCTTGGGTTACATACACAACGAAACAAGAAGATTCTACGTGTATGTGGCCAACCGAGTACAGCGCATACGTAGCAGCACGCAGCCTGAACAATGGAAATATGTTCACACCGAACAAAATCCAGCAGACCACGCCACTAGAGCGATTGCTGCGCCACAGCTTGAGAGCACGAACTGGCTGTCTGGTCCTGAATTTCTCTCACAACGAGAAGAGGAAGCACCGTCGTCAGGCTTCACTCTCCTAAATCCTGATGAAGACAGAGAAATACGACCTGAAGTCCGCACTCTCGCGACTGAGGTTAACAAAAGACAACGACTAGGAGCCGAACGCTTTCTTAAGTTCTCAAGCTGGAAATCTCTCGCTCGTGCTGTGGGAAATCTGATCGGGGTTGTCCGACGCGCAAAGAGCACGTCACAAGAAGAGATAGCTCCCGTTGAGGCGCTCTCTAAAGCCAGACTCGTCATCATTCGCGCAGTGCAGCAAGACGCATTTTTTGAGGAGATACGCTGTATCCAGAGAGGAGAACCAGTCCACAAGACAAGCTCGCTTCGAAGGCTTGACCCATTTTTAGACGCCAACGGCTTGATTCACGTCGGCGGCCGTTTGAACAAAGGCGATCTTCCGGACGATGAGAAACACCCTCTCTTAATGCCGGGTCGGCACCATGTCACGACGCTTCTCGTGCGCCACCACCATGAATGCGTGCAACACCAGGGCCGGCACTTCACGGAAGGAGCCGTACGAGCGGCTGGTTATTGGATCGTCGGAGGTAAAAGGTGCATTTCATCCATGTTGGAGGCATGCATTTCATGCAAGAAGCTGCGAGGGCGCTTTCACAACCAGAAGATGGCTGACCTTCCGGCAGACAGAATCAGCACAGATCCTCCTTTCACGAATGTTGGAATTGACGTTTTCGGTCCCTGGATGGTTGCCTCTCGCTGAACGAGAGGTGGTGTTGCAAACAGCAAGCGCTGGGCAGTTATGTTCACTTTCTTAAGCATTCGCGCAGTACACATTGAGCTGATTGAATCATTGGACACGTCAAGTTTCATTAATGCCTTGCGAAGGTTCTTATCAGTGCGAGGACCCATCAAGCTAATACGCTCTGATTGCGGGACCAATTTTATCGGAGCATGCAGAGAACTTGGAATCAGCGCAGAGGGCATTCATCGCTCACAAATCGGCAAGTTCCTCGCCGGAAACGGCTGCAAATGAATATTCAATCCACCGCACGCGTCCTACATGGGCGGGGCGTGGGAGCGGATGATCGGAATTGCGCGCCGCATTCTTGACTCAATGCTCATGCAGTCACGTCATCAACGGCTCACGCATGACATTCTTGCAACGTTTTTGGCAGAAGTTGCAGCCATCATTAATGCCAGGCCCATAACTCCCACTTCGTCTGACACCGAAGATCCCACCATCCTAACTCCGGCGACACTTCTAACCCAAAAACACGGAAGCGCATCTATAACAACTGGGCAATTAGACACAACTAACCTATACAAACGGCATTGGCGTCAAGTGCAAAACCTGGCTGACGAGTTCTGGAAGCGCTGGCGCGCAACGTATATCACTACTTTGCAATCACGCCGAAAATGGCAAGCAGCAAAGCCCGACCTCAAAGAAGGCGACATCGTTCTGCTCAAAGATAAAGAAGCAACCCGCAACGACTGGCCCGTCGGAGTGATTACACGAAGCTTGCCCAGTGCAGATGGAAGGGTACGCAAGGTCGAGGTGAAAACAGCCAGAAACGGGGTTGTAAAGACATTCTTCCGGCCAACGACAGAAGTTGTGCGTTTGCTGTCACCGTGATATACTGGTGGTGTCTAACAACGCAGACACCAGACGGGGAGTGTTCTGTGCGCATCGCGAACGCACGGCCGAACTTGCAAGAGGGAAGCCAGCCTCCCTTCTTTTTTATTGCTTTCTCTTTCACTGACCCCCCGCGGACTCGGAGCTGTGCGCGAGACAAAGGAGCCGCTCCCTTCGTGCGGTTCCTGGAACTGACCCAGTGACGACGCTGCGAGGTGTCGGGTGGTGTTTCCCGGGCCTGGGGGACGACAACGGAGACGGAAACCGCGGTTCAAGAAGCGCGGGACCGCCAGACTCGCCCCACCAGCCCTAGAGACAGGACCACTTTTTTACGGGGCTAAAAACTGAACGTTTTGTGTGTTTTTAACTTGCTTTTTGACCTTCTCAATGTTATTAAAGTTTGTTTTAAATATTCAACTTCGTTCGACCCGTTATCTAGCTGGATAGCGGACGCTTTGATCCCATCAAGTGCGATCCGCGAGGCCAGCATAGTTACCTAGGCTTCTTGAGGGCCCTGGGAAATTATGTGGTGACTTTGGAGCATTGCACATCTCTTGATCAACGTAGCGACTTAGCTTGTGAATTTTCCTTTTCTTGAGTTCTTGCTCCATATCAAAATCCCATGAGTATTCTGCCATAGGGAGGTTTCTGCGACCATCCTCGTAGTTATCTGTAAATCAGAAAAAGAACACAAAATCATGTATATTTTTAGTTCTGAAATAAATACATTCAACTGAGTCTTACCAAAGGTTCCCTTGATTATGATGTGGTACTTCCGGCTTTCCCTTGGCTCATAGCAATTCTTAATCGCTGTCTGGCAACCAGGACCAGGAGGACAGAAACAGTACTTGCCCACTACCCATGTTGCAGGAACAAGCTCTATGCTTTTTTCATCCACGAACTCCACCAGGCAGTACTTCATCTGAAAATTGCTAAGCTTTGAAGGACTAATCCAGAAGCCATAAAAAAGCAGTACACAATACTGCCCATGCCTGCTCAAAGACGTGCCAACTGCAAGACGCCGCAGCTAATAAAAAACACATTTTCCCAAGAGGACTGGGTAACTAGAACGACTTCAAATCTTTCATATTTCTTGCACTGTTTGAAAACAAATGCATCCTTTGCACACCAACAAGGCCAATTTCCTAATACTGTACAAAAAACAATACCACGCAAAAGACATACTAGGGTCTGGTGCAACTACTAAGGACCTGAAGAGAACAACACTCAAGTGGACCGGCCATGCATTTTTCAGTATCCACTCTTGAGAAGCAACAAGAATACCAGCATAGTAAACAAGCTTCACTACACACTTGTCCTGCCTCATTCAAAGAAACCAGCCAGAGAATACAAGAAGATGTAAAAACACTAACATAGCGATAAGAAAGTAAATAATACAAGAAGTCTTTCCCATATTGGCATAATACAGTGCTTGTTAAAAATCACTGCTCATAAATCAAGCATGATCAGAAAAGCATACACTATGCCCTATGCAACAGTGGCAAAACTACAAATTTGTCTTTGTATGGCAGCTTGACAATTTTTTGTTACTTTTTCAACAGGACAACACTTTACGGAAGAAAGTTTGCTGACAATAGCAATTCTAAGTCTTGTTGAGTCCAACGGGTAGCTGTACAATCGTTCACTGTTACAGAACAACCTGCCAAATATGCTTGGTTTTCCGTCTGATCTCCTGTGAGCGAAGCCCTCAGCAATCACAATGTCTTCATCAACTTGGCAGCAATTGTCGGATGGTTTCAAGCTTAACGTGAAGGACTGGAAATTTACAGCATTGTATTTAGGAAATTTAGAGTCAACTGGTAGATTTCCTTCTGTACTTTCTCCCAATAGAGTGAATGGAGATGACTGACGAATAAAAGCATCAGCCTGATGCTTGTGCATACGGTTTTCTTCCAAGCGGTTATAGAGCTGGCTAAGACGACAGTTAGGTTTGCACAGTAGTCTTTTGATAAATTGCATGTTGCTGTCAAAGGAGAAAGCGCAAAATGCATCCAGAGGGCCATACAAACGGGCATCCTCTGCAAGATGCAACAAACAGTGCACATTGTATGACACCTCCTCTTCGCTATAGAGCTGTACAAATCCTTTCACATAGTGCTTGAGGAGTGTCTCTGCAAAACCCGCATGATCCTGGCAAAGTGATCGAGTACTCAGTATAGTAATTGCGACATGAAGTACCAAAAAATTTGGGTAGACCGCTTCAGATAGCACATTTTTGAGGATTATGGGCCCAGTGTAATGAAGAAGTGCCCTGAACTCTGTTGCTTTCCAGCGATCTTTCTCTTCCAGTGTTCTCGGTTTCCTCACAAACTCCATAGGGACATGTTTTTCCAATGCAACATTTCTTACAGATATTTCTTTGCGATCTGTAGGGCCTAGTCTAAACACTAAGGGCTCTGAAAGCCATGTATTGACGAGCTTTCTCACAACTCCGAGGTAGACGAGGTGCATTGGGTCTAAAGGCACACTATTGATGGAGTCAATTGGTCGTTCCATTAACAATAATAAACCCTGATGATGCTCCAGGTCTGTTTGGTTTCGGAATGACTGGTCTGTTCGCAGCATAGCTGATGCAGCAGGAAAAAACATCTTTTCTTTGTAGCTGCCCTCTACGGTACATTTTGGGCACCCTGAGTAACCACTGTGTCCTTTAGTTTTAAATATGAAGGCTCGAGCTGGGGCATCACATATGAAGTTTCTGATTTAAACTTTAAGAGGCTTGTCTATAACTGAAATTCCCTTCGAAAGCAGATGTTTGAGCTCATCTACAAAAGGTTTAAGAAACGCATTGGCACAGTCACTCTTTAATGAACCAACAAATGCACCAACAATGATTGGACCCATGGTTTTCATGACCAGGGCAATCAAAATGTGCCAAGCACTTAATTGGCCAGAGTTGTTCCCGTGAGTTTTTCGACAGAGGCAAGCCATCAATGTTGAATGAAAGGCTGACTTTTTGAGCGCTGTGTACTTCACCAAGTAAGCTGCTCAACCCTTTCTCTAGTCCAAAATGGCAGTACTGTCTAGGAGGCAGATAAGTAACATCAGCGACAACAGCAGTTGCACGAGGTGTCTTGAGCAAGGTTCTAGCGTCCTTTGGAAGTGTGGAAAAACAGATATGAGTTTTCAAAAGAACCAGTAGAGCTGAGAGACATTGTTGAGTAATGTTGTTGACAATAGCACATCTTGCCAACTCCGAGGGAAAATTGTCACTCGCATTAGAGCTTCCCTTCTCAGTATGCCAAACCGAATTTTCGTGAGTGCCTGGCGGCGGACCGTAAGTCATTGGATCACTTTCGGACCAAATTCTGACCCTTAGCTCGTGCTCAACATCACTGCTATCAACGGGGCTCTGAATTTCAGAAACGCACTCCAAGACACAATGTGCATTTTGGGCCCCTCACTTCGTAGTCGCCTCTCACTTCGTAGTCGTCTCAGTGCGACGAGGCCTTCACAAAGCTGTGTCATCTGCTTACGTCCCCGCCAATTTTGCGCCACTACGATCCGACAGCTCCTACTGAGGTGCATACAGATGCCAGCGGCGTTGGCCTCGGCGCTGTTCTTGCCCAACGCAAACAAGGGTTTCCTGAATATGTCATCGCCTATGCAAGTCGCACGCTTACGAAAGCCGAGACAAATTACAGTGTGACAGAAAAAGAATGCTTAGCCATCATCTGGGCTCTGACTAAGTTCCGACCTTATTTATATGGCTGCCCATTTGACGTCGTCACGGACCACCATGCACTATGTTGGCTGTCGTCCTTGAAGGACCCTTCTTGCCGTCTTGCTCGATGGGCACTTCGCTTGCAGGACTACGATGTCCGCGTGCTGTACCGCAATGGACGCCAGCATTCTGACGCCGACGCCCTCTCGCGCTCTCCCTTGCCTGACAATACCTGCTCTTCCCTATCCGAGATTACTGCTTCTTCGCTCGACCTTAACACCATCGCTTCTGAGCAGCGCAAGGACCATTGGATTGCCTCCCTTCTAGATTTGCTTTCTGGTTCGTCGGCACAACCAAACACTCGCACGTTGCGTCGCCAAGCACGTCACTTTGCCATTCGCGACAACCTGCTTCACCGACGCAATTATAACCCCGACGGACGCCAGTGGTTGTTAGTGGTACCCCGCAGTCTGCGTTCCGAAGTACGCGCAGCTTTCCACGCTGATCCACAGTGTGCGCACTCCGGCGTTTTCAAGACGTACCAGCATCTTCAACAGCGGTATTACTGGCGCGGGATGTGCAGCTACGTTCTCAAGTTCATTCGCTCTTGTCCCGATTGCCAGCGCCGGAAATCTTCGCCCCGCCTCTCGCCAGCCGGTCTGCAACATTTACCTTGCCCTACCCGGCTGTTTGGATGTGTCGGCATCGATTTGTATGGGCCCCTTCCACTGACATCGGCTGGCAATCGCTGGGTCATTGTGGCAGTCGACCACCTGACGCGATACGCCGAAACTGCCGCCCTACCGGCAGCTACAGCGCGCGATGTTGCCTCCTTCTTGAAGTGTGAAGTTTGAAGTTTGAAGTTTATTCAAAATATATACACATACATTCGTTTTGCATTGTGATTGAACAATCATAGGTCCCAAAGTAAGAACTGTCAGGGGGACCTCCTAACAAAAATTAAACAGAGGATTAGTTCATTGGTCAGCAAACAGTGGCGAAATTGCAGCAAAATATAGAAAAAAGTGTGCGAAAAAAAAGAGAGTAGAAAAACAAGTAGGGCAATATAAGTAATAATGACAATTTGCTTCAAACAAAGAAATCAAAAGATTGGGCAAGGTGGCACCGTCAGCATGCGGCCACAGCTAAATCCGCTCCTGTTTGTACTCCAGGTCCTATCGTTCAGCGCATGTGCACGAGATGAAACTGTTGCTGGGCCTCCCCTGACCACGCTCACCGCTGCAGGCTTCAATATAGGCTTTTCTGCCCTGAACTTCACCGAAGTACCACCGGACTATCCCTGCTGCGGCCTTTTTTCGAGTATTGCCATGGGTCCAACGGCAGCCACATCGTCAACGTCAGCGAATGCTCTGTGTCACGCCTCCATCTTTCCTTTCGTCATTGGGCAAGGTGGCACCGTCAGCATGCGGCCACAGCTAAATCCGCTCCTGTTTGTACTGCAGGTTGGTGCATATCCTTCTTATTCTAAATACAAAACGAGTTATAGGAGCCTGGTGGTGCTGCCTTGCCCCAGTGCTCTTTGTGTGTGCATTGCCGACTGTTTCGATAGCTTATGTATGCTTGTGCTATTACTCAGCGGTGATGTGGAATTGAATCCTGGTCCTGACGATCAACTTCTCAATATGCTCATTAGTGGCCAAAAAGAAATTCTCGAAAAGATAGGCGCAGTCTCTGTAAAGCTTGACGACTACATTGCCCGAACAGAATCGCGTCTGCATTCCCTTGAAAGCGAACTGAAGCGTATTTCGCCATATAGCGCGCAATTTGACCACTGTGAAAAGGCGGTTAAGCAAATGTCCCAAGATTTTGCAGCATTACACTCTAAAATTGACGACCTGGAAAATCGCAGCCGGCGAAATAATCTAGTTATCTATGGGCTGAAGGAAACAGATAAAGAAATGCCAGCGTCGCTAAGAAAGCAGGTGATCGACGATGTGTTCTCTAGTAAGATGGGCGTGAAGGTAGCTTGCGTGGAAAGAATTCATCGAGTCGGTACTAAAAAGCAAACCGGTAAACGACCAGTTATCTTACGGCTCTATGATTATAATGTAAAAAACGAACTTTTCAAACATGCGCATAAACTAAAAGACACCCGTGTGTCTCTCAATAATGATTATTCTCATGAAGTACGCTTAAAAATAAAGCATCTATGAGAATACGCCAAAGCAAAAAGAGAACAAGGCGGGCACTCTGTTAAGCTTATTCATGACAGGCTGATTATTGATGGTGCAACGTTTACATGGAACTCTGAAGCACACGAGATAGTGCGATACAGCAGGCGAAAGTGACGCAATCGCATTGTGAAGCAGCCACGTAATCTTGTCCTGTTGGTAACCAACTGCCGAAGTGTAAAAAATAAGGTCGGTGAACTAGAAGGGTTGATAAACAGCGTAGGTGCTGATATTGTTATTGGCACTGAATCTTGGCTTGATACTACGGTAGCTGACCACGAGGTCTTTCCCAGCGATTTCACCGCATATCGCAAGGACAGATCTTCGCATGGCGGTGGTGTTTTTGTGCTCGTAAAGGCATCGCTTCAAAGTTGCGCGCTTCGCGTTGACCAGAACCCTACAGAGTCCGTTTGGTGTCGAATTACACAAAACGATGGCATAAAGTTTGTTGTAGGAGCCTTCTATCGCCCGCCTGCTGCTGACCCTAACATATTAAACCAGCTGCGTAAAATTGCACGAACATTTTCTAATGAGTGCATTATACTAGGTGGTGATTTTAACCTTCCTGGTGTCACGTGGAATAAAGGTCATTCTGTGTTGAACTCTAATATAGCTTCTTGATAACATAGAAAAATGTAAAGCTACAGGACCGGATGGTATATCTCCTAGAATTTTGAAAAACTGCTCTCGAGAGGTAGCTAAATACCTTTTTGTAATATTCAACAAGTCACTCAGTGAAGGCCAGTTACCTGACGACTGGAAGCTAGCGCACGTAGTACCAATTTTAAAAAAAAGGTAGCAAAGCAGACGTGTGTAATTATAGACCTATATATCTCACCCCACAGTGTTGTAAGACTTTCGAGAACATTATTTATACGGCCTTAATTAAGCACATTACTGTCATAATATATTGCACGCGGGAGTGACAAACACAAACATATGAAGACAGTGTGCCGTGCGGTGGCGAAGAGGACAACGACTCTTGGCCAATACCCATGAGTGGGTATGCACTTTAAGGTCGTCATCATCATCATCGACACCGACTGGTGAACGTCGACAGTGGCGCCTCAAAAAGCGTGGCTCGAGGGAGCGTGGCCCGTGGCGTGAGCAGTGCGCGAGGTTCGGCGTTCGATGGCGGAGCTTCCTCGCTGGGCGTCCGGCCCATAGGAGCTATCGCCGCCCGCGTCACTACGTCTGCACCCCAATCAAAGCTAGCATCAGCTGAGAGGCCACCTCGTCAAGGTCTTCCGCTGGGCAACTGGTCCAGGAGGGCTGGAGGTCCTGAGCCTGGCTGTTCGAGCGTTCGGGTGAGCGGTCACAGGGTTACCTCGTCCAGTTCTTCCGCTGGGCAACTGGTCCAGGAGGGCTGGCGGTCCTGAGCCTGGTTGATCGAGTGTTCGGGTGAGCGGCCACGGGGCTACCTCGCCAGCTGTGGACGTGACCTGGTGGGCTGCCGCGGTGTTCTCCGGAACACAAACCCCGCCATCGGGTAACCGGGCACGCGGAGGCTCCGGTACATCGACTGTGGCGCAGGGCCACCTGAGCTCCACGAGGCAATCTGACCCTGTAGTTAGACACTAATGTCCAACCAGCTGTCCGACACTGCTGTCCGGCATCGGTTCCCCGACGTCTCCGACATGGCGGCAACTACTTCTACATGAACTGTAGGCCGACTACCTTTTGACTAATCTATATTAGCTGTATATACCTTCTAGAACATATTTTGGGGAACTGTTGTATATGTGCTGTTTTAATGTATTACGTGTGTCCAATATAAGTCTGATGTGTGTTTGTGCTTCTGCGTGCTGCTTCTATCTCTTTCTGGAGTGATCCTGCACCCAATAACATCACAAACTGGCGAGCCTGCCAGGATTCACTCGTAAAATCAGTGAAAGAGGGCAGTTTCGCTTGAGCGCAGACACGCATTAGGAAACGGCACCATGGATTTAGAGAAACTCTCCGCTATAGGACTCCAACTAGGATTGTCAGGCGCAGAACTTCAGAGATGGATTGAAGCCGAACAGGCAAAACAAAGGGACGAGAGAGCCGCGGAGCGAGAGGCTATCAAGGAGGCTGCTGAATTAGCGCGCTTAGCTGACGAGAGACAACGCGAGATACTTCAGCTAAAGCTACAGCTTCAGCAAGGAGCTCGGAATGTGCCAGCAGCGGCTTCTGAAATTTTGCCTGCGCCCAGCACTTCCTCGTCATCCCTCAATCCACAGAAGCTACTTCCTTTGTTTGACGAGAAACGCGATGACTTGCACGCGTACTTACAGCGATTTGAGCGCGTAGCAACAGGGCAGGATTGGCCACAAGAAAAATGGGCTCTTGCTGTGAGCATGTGTTTAACTGGCGAAGCTTTAACTGTGATCGGCCGGATGACTGCCGCCGATTCGTTAGACTACCAGAAGGTAAAAAAAGCATTACTACAAAGGTTCCAATTCACGGCTCGAGGCTACCAAGAGAAGTTTAGAAAAGCACAAGCAGTAGATGGCGAAACTGGAAGACAGTTAGCAGCAAGAATTTCAGCCTATTTTGATCATTGGATTGAGATGGCTAGCGTGCCGAAAACGTATGAAGGTCTACGAGATCACATGATCTCTGAACAGTTTCTGCACTGCTGTCAAACAAAGCTTGTCATTTTCTTGAAAGAGCGAGAGTGCAAATCGCTTGACGAACTTGCTAGCTTCACAGATCGCTTTCTCGAAGCGCAGAACTTGACAAACTTAGGAAAAGGTTTCGATGACACAAAGGATTCCGGTGGGAAAAAAATTGAAGCTCCCAGGAAAGCACAACTCAAGTGCTTACTCTGCCAAGGGTTTGGACATTTGGCTCCTGACTGTCGTAGCCCACCTAAGCATATGCAAAAGTGCAATTTGTGTGACAGAACGGGAGATACAGCTGAAAATTGCCGAAATCAGTACGGAGACAACAAACCGAGTTCGTCGTGTGCACTCACCGAATGTCAACCAGTTCGGACTCGTCCAGTGAAAGCATCAAAGCGTCCAGGAAAGAAGACTCGCCGATCAAGTGACAGCGATGACGAGGACCCTGGGAATGGTGTACCTTTCCTCATCGACGGGATGCCAGTGGTTGAAGGCCGTCTGCTAGGAAGAAATGTTCGTGTACTACGAGATACCGGTTGTAATACCGCAATTGCCAGACGAGGACTCGTTCCAGAGGTGTATATGACGGGAAAAACAAACAACGTTGTTCTTCTAGACGGCTCAACTAACTACCTACCTGAAGCTGTCATACAAGTGAACACGCCGTACTATACAGGCAAGTTAACAGTTGCTTGCATGGACGAGCCCCTCTACGACCTTGTTCTGGGAAATCTTCCAGGCGTCAGAGGACCATACGATCCGGATTCTGACTGGAAGCACCCCGTTGTTCCCAACGAGGAGTCGGCGTCGATAGGAATGAAGCCGACTAAGGCGCCCATGAAGCCTCAGCATGTGTCGAGCGTGGCTAAAGCCAAAAGTGAAGAGCCAGAACAAGGCAAGGTTCGTCCCTTGTGCGTTCCGACAATTGTCTTTCGTGACGTAACTAAAGGGCAACTCATTGAAGAACAGCGGAAAGACCCGACGCTGAAACATATTTTTGCCAAAGTGAGCAAGTTGTTTAACTCCGGAAAGGGTCACAGCTACGAATTCATCGAAGAAGAAGGTTTGCTGTATCGCCTTTACCGCCTAGCTACTGGCAGAACATTTAAGCAGGTGGTCATCCCGAAAGCATTTCGACATGGCATATTAGAAGTGGCACATGAAAGCATCATGGCAGGACATCAAGGTATAAGGAGAACAACCGATCGTGTCCTACAAGAATTTTATTGGCCAGATGTACACGGAGACGTAAAACGCTTCGTGAAGTCGTGCGACAAGTGCCAAAGGACAACCCCTAAAAGGAAAATAGGAGTCGCCCCACTGGGTAACATGCCTGTGATCCATACACCTTTTGAAAGGGTGGCTGTCGATTTAATCTGGCCCCTTTCACCAAAGTCTGACCGTGGAAACCGATATGTTCTTACGTTCATCGACTTTGCCACTCGTTATCCCGATGCTGTGGCACTCCCCGCAATCGACGCAGTTCATGTTGCAGAAGCACTGATCGAGATTTTTTCTCGCCTCGGTTTGCCAAAAGAAATAGTCACTGACCAAGGAGCAAGTTTTACCTCAGAATTGATGAAAGAGGTTAGTCGACTGCTCTCAGTGAAGCTACTCAAGACGACACCCTACCATGCGATGGCAAATGGTCTCGTCGAGAAGTTTAACGGCACCCTGAAGATGATGTTGAAGAGAATGTGCCAAGAGAGACCGCGATCTTGGGACAGATACCTTGCCCCTTTGCTTTTTGCATATGGAGAAGTCCCACAGGCAAGCCTCGGGTTCTCTCCCTTTCAGCTTATTTACGGCCGGCACGTCCGAGGACCACTGACTGTATTGAGGGAACTATGGACGAACGAGGAACTAGATGCAGAAACGCGAATGACATACAATTATGTCTTTGATTTGCGCAGTCGCCTGGAGGAGACATGCGAGATCGCACATGCACAGCTGGAGAAAGCGCATGGCAAACAAAAAACCAACTATGACAGGAAACGTTGCCCTAGGAAATTACGTCCAGGTGACAAAGTACTCATTTTGTTGCCAACTGACGCAAACAAACTTCTAATGCAATGGAAAGGCCCATTCCAAGTCATTGAACGAAAAAATGACGTTGATTACGTTATTGAAGTCTCTGGAAAGAACAATATCTTTCATATAAATATGCTAAAAAAGTACGAAGAACGTGAACCTACACAAACGATTGTTCGCCTGCCTGAGGAGAGCCACAAGTCAAATTGTAAGGCTTCCCGTGGTTTCCAACCTCAGCGTAGTCCTCCAAGGAAACCAGGAAGGATCGTGGGAGCCAGCGACATGGTCGGGTGTAGGCCCGAGTGTTAACATACCTGAAGAGAGCCACGTGTCGGAGCGTAAGGCTTCGCGTGACCCCAAGCCCCGCGTCTACCTTCTTTAACTGACACCGAAGCAACATCGTTCCAGAGCCTGACCATTTCTCGCCGAGCTGCTCCAGCGACAGAGCCGGCGTCCCATTGATAGTGATCTGTGCAAACCAATCGTACTCCCCTGTGAGACGCTTTGGTAACGGAACTGCACTTTGTGTTTTATTTCGTACTTTAACTGTGCGCAATGACCTGTGAACAATTTGTGCCTTGTGCTCATATGAGTAATCAGGCAAACGTACAGGACATTATCCTTTTTTTTCATCCCACGTCCTTGTGTTAGAATAGTTGTGAAAAACTTTCTCGAAAAGGGGGGTATTGTCATAATATATTGCACGCGGGAGTGACAAACACAAACATATGAAGACAGTGTGCCGTGCGGTGGCGAAGAGGACAACGACTCTTGGCCAATACCCATGAGTGGGTATGCACTTTAAGGTCGTCATCATTATCATCGACACCGACTGGTGAACGTCGACAGTGGCGCCTCAAAAAGCGTGGCTCGGGGGAGCGTGGCCCGTGGCGTGAGCAGTGCGCGAGGTACGGCGTTCGATGGCGGAGCTTCCTCGCTGGGCGTGCGGCCCATAGGAGCTATCGCCGCCCGCGTCACTACGTCTGCACCCCAATCAAAGCTAGCATCAGCTGAGAGGCCACCTCGTCAAGGTCTTCCGCTGGGCAACTGGTCCAGGAGGGCTGGCGGTCCTGAGCCTGGCTGTTCGAGCGTTCGGGTGAGCGGTCACAGGGTTACCTCGTCCAGTTCTTCCGCTGGGCAACTGGTCCAGGAGGGCTGGCGGTCCTGAGCCTGGTTGATCGAGTGTTCGGGTGAGCGGCCACGGGGCTACCTCGCCAGCTGTGGACGTGACCTGGTGGGCTGCCGCGGTGTTCTCCGGAACACAAACCCCGCCATCGGGTAACCGGGCACGCGGAGGCTCCGGTACATCGACTGTGGCGCAGGGCCACCTGAGCTCCACGAGGCAATCTGACCCTGTAGTTAGACCCTAATGTCCAACCAGCTGTCCGACACTGCTGTCCGGCATCGGTTCCCCGACGTCTCCGACATGGCGGCAACTACTTCTACATGAACTGTAGGCCGACTACCTTTTGACTAATCTATATTAGCTGTATATACCTTCTAGAACATATTTTGGGGAACTGTTGTATATGTGCTGTTTTAATGTATTACGTGTGTCCAATATAAGTCTGATGTGTGTTTGTGCTTCTGCGTGCTGCTTCTATCTCTTTCAGGAGTGATCCTGCACCCAACGACATCACAATTACGTCAATAGGATTTCTAAATACTCAACAGCACGGATTTCGAAAAGGTTTTTCTTGCACAACTCAGCTACTCGAATTTTACCACGATATAGCCTCCAGTCTCGATTGTAGAGGACAGATTGATTGTTTATTTTTAGATTTTCAGAATTCCTTTGACACTGTCTCGCATCAGCTATTAATACAGAAACTTGTTTACATTAATATTGATAACTCTGTTAAAAATGGATAATGGACCATTTAACATCACGGAAACAGCAAGTTGTTCTGAATGGTAAATGTTCTCCGTGTGTTGATGTAACGTCTGGGGTTCCACAGGGTTCCGTACTCGGACCTCTGCTCTTCCTTATTTTTATTAATGATATTTCTAATGAAATCAAGTCCACTGTACGTCTGTTCGCTGATGATTGTGCACTGTACTGTAATGTGGAAAGTGGGGCGGATTGCATACAGCTGCAGGAAGATCTACATCGTATCGAAATGTGGTGCAGTTTAAACAGAATCAATTTGAACATTAATAAATGCGTGCATGTCTTCTTCACAAAAAAGTTTAATAAACTGCGGTATCGCTACTATCTAGATAATCAAGTTGTTCGCCAGGAATCTTCGTATAAGTATCTCGAAGTGACTTTATCTGAGGATGGATCATGGTCCGAGCACATTGACTGCATTGTGCGCAAGGCCGGAGCTTCACTTGGTTTCCTTCGAAGGAATCTCAAGCACGTGGGAAGTCACGTCAAAGAGGCTGCATACAAAGCCTACGTAAGGCCATTACTTGAGTACGCCGGCCCTGTGTGGGATCCGTCCCATTCCGTACGCATAAAAGCGTTGGAACGCATTCAGTCTAGCGCTGCAAGGTATGTCCTGGGGCGGTACAATCGGTTTGATAGTGCAACGGAATTAAAAAGAAATCTAGGATGGACTCCTCTAAGCGAACGCCGCGAGAATCTTCGTCTCAAGCTTTTTTACACTATATATCATAATCAAACTGGAATCAAGGCCTCATCATATCTGCGTCCTCCATATTACTTATCCACCCGAAGAGACCACGTGTTCAAAGTTCGGGAATATGCCCCCAGGACTAACCTTTTTAAGTTTTCTTTCTTTCCGAGGACCATATCGGAGTGGAATTTGTTACCGGCTGAGGTTGTGAGCCAAAACTCTGTTGATTTGTTTTTCTCTGTATTATGCCCCTCGTAATAATGCCAATGGCGCTGCGAGTTTTGTTTGAATAAAGAAATAAAGAATAACAATAAGTCACAAATCGTTTAACAATTCAATTTTAAGACGTTTACAAAATGAGTGCATTGTGCATGATTTCAAGTCAAAAGGTAGCTTGTTCCACAGAGTTACAAATGAAAATCTTGTCGTCATTCGACCATAGTTTGTACGTATTTTGGGTAAAAGTAGATTACGGTTAGTTGAAAACCTTGTGTTGTTAGTATTTACAAGAGTGACATCAGAAAAGCTAGAATGTATAATTCATGATTTAAAACACAAAACATGATTATAAGAATTTTGTGGCTAACAAGTTTACGCAGAGGCAAAATATTCAGACTGCGAAAAAAGGGGGCTGATGGTGATAAAAATGGGTTGAAAGTGATAAGTCTTAAAGCTTGCTTTTGTAAGCAATCAAGATGACCTATAAGCGACCAATACGTATTTCCCCATGATGATAGGCAGTACGACAGATGGCTATGAATAAATGCGTAATATAAGGAAAGAAGGATTTCGGTTGAAAAGTGAGGCCCTGTTTTGATAATCACAGGAATACCAAAAGACACTTTTTGAGTTAAGGACTGAGCATGCTCACGGAATTTCAAATGTTTATCTAATATTACACCAAGAAATTTTGTGGAAGCAGACGTATGAATGAAGTGTCCATCAAGTGTCACCGCTAATGAAGAGATGTTCGACAATAACTGTGGGGAATGAAACACCATAAAATTAGTCTTCGATGGATTGATACGTAATGCGTTCGATTCACACCATGAAAGAACGTTATCTAAGTCGATGTTTAGTGAATGTTGTAGTATGAGTGGGTCCTTATGTGCGGTGAAGATTGTAGTGTCATCAGCATAGAGAAGAGCATTAGTGTGTTTCAAACGAAGTGGTAAATCATTTATAAATAACAAAAACAGGAGGGGTCCCAGGATCGATCCCTGGGGAACGCCAACGTTAGGGATTTTTGGAGATGAGAATGAATCATTTATTTGAACAACTTGCATCCGGTTAGTAAGATAGCTTTTAATCAGCTGTAAGGGGGGTCCAGATATGCCGTAACAGTCAAGTTTATGAAAGAGAATGTTGTGATTAATTGTATCAAAGGCCTTAGTAAAATCAATGAACACAGCTCCAAAAAGTAGGCCTTCATCAATTGCCAATTTAACTCTGTCAGTGAAAGTAATTAGTGAAACCTCTGTAGAAAAACCTGGACGGAAGCCAAATTGGTCATCAGATAATAAGTCAAATTTGGATAAGTATTTCATTAAGCGGATGTAGATTAGTTTTTCAATTACTTTACTAAAGAAAGGTCAAATGCAAATTGGGCTATAGTTGTTAGAGCATTCGCGATCACCTTTCTTAAAAATCGGGATAATTTTACATGCTTTCAGGCTATGAGGAAACACAGCAGCTGAAAAAAGCTTATTGTTTAAATAGGCTAAGATTGGTGAAAGCTCATTTGATACAAGTTTAATTTTGGAAGCGCCAATTTGATCGAGACCTGGGCCAGTATTCTTTGATGATAAAATAATATCGTTAACTTCATCTGGTGCCGTGGGGTACAAAAAGAAAGATTGAGGAGTACGTGGAAGACTTGGCTGTGTGAGTTCCGATTGAGTGGTTTTATTAGTATCTACAGGGGCACTGAAATCTGAACTGAAAACTTCAGCGATGGAACCGGAATCCGTGTATCTGTTTTCGTTAAGAGTTATGGCATCTGGGTGTGTTTTAGGCTCATTGTTGTTAAGAAATTCTTTAATTACTTGCCACTTCTGCCTGGTGTTGCCACAATTATTTCTAATCTTATTTTGATAGTATTCCCGTTTAGCGTGCCTCAGAGCAGCTCCCAGAATATTGGAATAAATTTTTAGCCGACACCTTAGGGAATTATTAAACGGTTCTGCCTTGACCTTCCTGCGAAGATTATCTTTCTTCATTATAGAATTCATTAGTACCTTAGTGATCCAAGGATTCCTAGGCCTACGAAACCATTGCTTAACCGTGATTTCAGAAGAAGACTGACTGATACATTCTCTTATCTTATGTTGAATTCCAATGGCGGAGTCAGAGCAAGTTTTTCTGCTCGTTTCGGAGCAAGTTTGTTCCAATGACAGAGTGAGGGCGGGAGTAAAGTGTTCCAATGAGAGAGTCGGAGTGGATTCAGAGTGGGAGTCACTCGGTGGAGCAGGAAAAGATGCTCCGCCAAAATAGGCGGAGTGGACCGGAACTCTGCGTGACGCATTTCCTTTACAACGTTTGTCTGCTGGGGGGCGCCACCGGTCGCGACTCGCGACTCGGATAGTTCGGCAAAGCGTGCGGCATTGCTTCTGCTACTCTACAGCGACAGCTCCGAGTCGGAAAGCTCAAGTTCAGACACGAGCGATTTCTCGGAGAGTAACGGCGACGCTGAAACTGCACTTACGAGCGGGAATTTGATAGGATGTTCCGCATTCCCGCGATGAGGCCCAAAGTAGTCGGCTAGACGCCTACCATGTTTGTCCGCATACTGTGTGCTCACCATAGCAGACAAAATCTGCTGCGCGCTTGGCGAGATATCCATTCCGCACTTTTAAACAGCAGGTGAACGGCGCTGAATAGACAAGTGACCGGTGCGGAGGTGCTGTGAACAAACAGCGGAAGGGAATGACAACACGCAAGGTATCCTGGGTAACTCAGCGCCAGAAAGATAGAACTTCTGCTTCCGCCTTGCTCCGGCGGCGCAGGTTGTGTTCCACTCGCGGATTTGGAGGCGTTGCTCTGCGCCAGAGTCGAGTGCTCGCTCGCGGAGTCTGTTGGCTGCTCCGGCTCTGCCATTGGAATTCAACATTAGTTGAAAAAGACTCGAATGCAGTTTCGGGGTTATTTTCGTGATATAGTTTGCTCCAATTAGTGTTTCGATTGGTGTCCAAAATTTTTTTTGAATCAAAAGTAGTGCGCACGTTATTTCTAATACGGTGGAACTCTTTAGACCCGAAACACAAAGATATCGGGTAATGATCCGTAATAGCATAGTGCAACACTCCTGCTGTAATATCGTCGGTAGGCAGACTGACCAAGATGTGATCGATCAATGTATTGGAATCGCATCTAGTTGGAGTACCTATTACTGACGAAAAGCCACAACCAAGAAAACAGCGTACGTATTCAGAGCAGGATTGGCTGTGTTGATCAGCAATGTTAATGTTTATGTCACCACAGATAACTACATTCTTGTTCTCTTCAATTAACTTGTTTAACATTACTTCAAATTCTGCGCAAAATTCTGCATATGATGAAGAGGGTGATCGGTAAAGTGATAGAATGACGGTGTTACGGTTAGTCATTGGCAGAAGATGATGGTGAATTTCAATGCATACGGATTCACAAAGTGGTGTGCTTAATGACACGTCAAGTCGCCGCCGATAAGGTACAGTAGAATCAACAAGAACAGCTGAACCGCCACCACGACTATCCTCACGATGACAATATTCTGATGTGGCATCGATATGCTAGGGATTCCGTACAAGGCGCCGTCATGTGAGGTCAACCAAGTTTCTGATAAACATATGAATGAAAACGTGTGATCGATGACTGAAAAGAAAGCACAAACGTCATCGTAGTGTTTCCGAAGGGTCCGGATGTTAAAATGAATTAAAGAGAATGCAGACGCATTGTCCTTGAGAAGTGCTTTAGTGCGTTCGAATGAAAATATGGACGAATCCATTCTGTACAGCCATTCTCAAGGAGTGCCACGTTGTTCATCGCACAACTGCGGCGTACCACCCCCAAACCAATGGCCTTACCGAACGCCTCAACCGTACCCTCGGGGACATGCTTTATACGTACGTCGCCTCCGACCATACTAATTGGGACGCCATTCTGCCCTTCGTCACTTACACCTATAACACTGCTACTCAGAGCACCACTGGCTTTTCACCTTTTTTTCCTACTGTACGGTCGGCACCCGTCGCACACCATCGACACAATTCTACCGTACCGGCCGGATGCATCCGAATGTGCGCCCATTCCTTACACGGCTAGACATGCTGAAGAGTGCCGCGATCCCGCACGGGTCTTTACGTCCAGTCACCAAGAGCGCCAGAAGAGCACACGCGGTGACACCACTTCTGCACCCACCATCCTTCCTGGAGCACTTGTGTGGCTCTCGGTTCCTTCCGCTACACCTGGTCTCTCATCCAAACTAGTGCCCAAGTATGAAGGCCCCTACCGTATCGTCGAACGCGCATCTCTCGTCAACTACGCGATGGAACCAGTTGAACCTTCTACGGACATGCGCCGTCGTGGACGCGACATTGTCAAGTCGAGCGCCTCAAGACCTACTATGACCCACTCATAGTGACCAGCTGTTAGGTCGCCCGACGGCTCCCTTTTCGCTCCCGGGGGTGATTGTAGCGAAGGATACGAACGCCATAGTGGGTCATGCTCTCCAGCCCTTTCTGGTGGATCGATCCCTATGTGCCCTGCTCGAGAAATGCCGCTCGTGCTGAGATCTCGGGCCTTGAACAAACAATCGGTCCAAAAGGCTGGTGCGTAATAAACGCGTTTACTACACTCATATATATATATATATATATATATAGTCGGCAAACGCATCGATCCCGCGGTCCACGGCCACAGCTCAAGTCCCGGCCCGGCTGCGCTCAAGAACACCCAGCCGCAGCTCGCGCGTTCCTCGCACCACTCTCGCGCGTCCGTCATCTTATTATTGCGATAGCAATTATATGGACACTCAAAAGCAGATTTCTGCCGTCGGCGTCGCCGTCGCCGTGAGGTTCCGTATGACGTCATTTGGAGAAGAAATCGTCGCCGCGCGCCGAACGCTGTATGTTAGAGTGAAAGGGCGCGAGGGGCGCGTCTTTCACGGGGAGTGAACGCACGGCGGAGAACAAACGCGCGTTCTGCGCCGTGCTCGCTTAAGGGCTGCAGAAGTAGGCGTCTCTGTTCTCCTTCACAATCACCATGTATGTAGAGCAAACGCGCCTTCTTCCGACGAGCGAGAGGCCGTGGGGGAGGGGGAGGAAACGGAGGCGACGTTTAGCTGCGGCACAAAGTGCCTATTTATATCAGAGGCTCCGGCAACAGTCACCAACGCCGCACGCATTTTGAGCGAACGCGGGCAAAACGCGGATGGCGTCGACAACAGTTGTGCGTGTTGCCGATGCTGCTGCATAGTCCAATTTTATACAGTTGATAAAGCTAATATCATTACTCCGTATAGCTCTCTACAAGTTTGCTATCGCAATTGATGCTTCACCTTTCAGGTGAAACTGCGACAACTTTTTTGTCCACATTTCGCTCCTATCCACTATTCACATCAGCGTTCCCAAACTGCCCATCCCTCTGCGAGGACGTTTACGGCACTGGCTGGCAACACGGCGGTCGAACCTGGCGGCATGG
This sequence comes from Dermacentor silvarum, assembly GCF_013339745.2. Classification (NCBI taxonomy): domain Eukaryota; kingdom Metazoa; phylum Arthropoda; class Arachnida; order Ixodida; family Ixodidae; genus Dermacentor; species Dermacentor silvarum. The sequence continues at coordinate 95,298,164 of NC_051161.1, forward strand.
ACGACGAGAGATGCCAAGTCGCCATGGGCGACGACGCTACGCGCTCGTTGAGCACGGCACCGATCACAACAAAAGACACACAACAACGAAAGACACACACACACCGCTGCTCTGCGTTGCAAAATCACTCGCTCACTCCGCCACGTCGTCACAGTGAGCGCACCGCAAGGCACACCACCACAAAACGACGAGAAGCGACCAGTCGGCGGCGGGTGGTGTAGTTGGCCGTCGGCACAACGGGTGCAAGCATTCACCAGCGCCATTCCTTACTTCCTTCCTCCATAGCCAGCTCTTTTCACCGCAGCTGCGCTGCGAAGGTATTTATGGCACCGGCCCACGGTGGTTGGTAGCGACGGCATGACACTCCTACCGGCGGGCGAACCTTGGAGACTTGGAGGATCGGCGGAGCCGTCAAGGCCGAGTCACTGAGGTTTTCCAGGAACCCACAGACCCTAAACCTGACTGGCTTTCATTACGGACTCTTCGCGAAGATTGAGCAGACCCAGGTGGTGCAGCTTCGGATTGAGGTCTTGCAGAAACCAAAGGCCCAAAACCATGTTGAGGTCTTGCAGGAACCCAAAGGCCCTAAACATTCCCCTGGCGCACAGCTGGTCTGGTTTTCTTCTCCGACCTCATTCTACCGAGTGCACACAGCAGGTCGCCGGAAGAAGCCGCCGCCTGCGCACCGAGGGACTTAGCCGCTCTTGTAGTGGTGTTGGCGCGGTCGCGCGCATGATGTCACCTGCGCTGGCGATGCCCTTCTCGAACGGCTGGTCCAGGAGCTGCAGCAGCGCGTAGGAGCCCACGCCACCACCGGGATCCACGCCAGGCTCGATGACGGCGACGCAGGAGGAACCGGCGGAATCGAACGCCAGAGCAACGCCTCCTATTTAGGAGGCGTTGACCAGAGATGCAGCTCGCACCGCGGAAATGGTGATGCCCCATGCCAACGCCTCCTAAAACTTCAAGGCCTGCGCCCAAAAATTTGACGTCATTTCCTGCCGGCAATCGCCGCCGCGTCCCTGCGCCGCCGTGGAAGTAGAGCGGGTAGTGTCAACGCCTCCTAAATAGACTTTTTAGGAGGCGTTTGTAGTGTGAACGCCGGCGTTGGTAGTGCTTTGTCGGCGGCTACGATGTAAGCATAGCTGTCACGGTCAACGCAATCGTTTGCCATCGCGGTTTGTGCGCGTTTTATTCGTGGTATGCTTCAATGAGCTGCGTGTGTGTGTGTGTGCTGTGCAGTAAGTGCTGTGTACCGGGCTGCTCCAGCAACTATAGTGCCGAGAAGAAAGTTCAGGTGTTTTCGTTTCCAAAGGACGACGACACGTTGAAGAAGTGGTTGCGTGCCATTCCGAAGAAAGATTTCGTGCCAACTTCGTATACCAAGGTAAGAATACCTTTCAAGCGCATTCTTTAGTTTGCATTTTTCTCGAAGTGCTGTTTTCGGTTTTCTCAGGCTGTCAAACGTCGCGCGTGCCAATGGCATACAGGTGTCGTCGGTATGGTGGCACAAAGAAAAACTTTTTTAGTTAACCCTTACGCCCGGTGCATCACGTCGACTACTTGCTGCTTGGTTGCCGCAGCGTCTGTTCAGTTCTTTGTACGTGTGCGTAAATATGTCGGAGCACCAGCAACGCGCATAACTGTTGTCGACGCCGTAGGCGTTTAGCCCGCGCTCGCACCGAACGCGCGCGGCGTTGGTGACTGTTTCCGGTGCCTCTGGGGGCGGCTCGTAGGTTTTCGACGAGACCAGAACGGGACACTTGTCGAGCAGCGTCGGAAGTCTTTGCTACCTCCTCGCCTCGCAACATTTTTATACAAACAAGTTTCTGTTTGTAGATGTGTGCTTACTCGTGCTTAAGCAACTTCTTCACGTTCAACGCATGCACGCTATATCTACAATATTGGTGCACCGGACGTGATTCAAATACGCAACCTTCTGATAAGTTCGCATAACTGTATTAATCAGTGCATGCTCATGTGTAAGCTGTCAAATTCAAAAGTCTTGATGGAAGACTCAACGCCGAAGACTGCGGAAGCTAGCCCTAGGGAAAAAATTCTGCATGTTAATAAGGCGGTTGAATAGCTTTAAATCTTGCTGTAGATGTACGGTAGGTGCCTGCGTATATGTTTTCAAGGGAAGGGAAGGGCTGTCGAGGACGGCACAAAACTAGGTGGAGTGATGAAGCTAGAAAATTTGTAGGTGCAAGTTGGAATCAGCTAGCGCAAGACAGGGGTAATCGGAGATCGCAGGTAGAGGCCTCGGTCCTGCAGTGGACATAAATATAGGCTGATGATGATGATAATCTGTGCGCAGATTTACCGTTCTTTGCCCTAAGTGAATCAGTTTCTTTTTGCTTGTTTTGTTGCAAAAACAATACTTTTGTTAATAAGTGTTAGTGTTTACGTATATATTACAGAACAGTTAGGAAGGAAATGCAGAAAATTCATAACGTTTGTGGGGCATTTTATTGCTGTGGCAGTCCACAGCTCATGAGTAATTTTTTCTTATACTGGAGGCTCAGTCATTCACATGCATATCCTGTATAATTCAGGTCTGTGCCGTTCACTTCGACCCATCGTGCTTGGAACGAACGACATCGTATACCGACTGGAAGATGGGAAAAGTGGTAGAAGTACCATTGTCTGTGCCACGTCCGCGCCCTGGGTCTGTGCCTAGCGTGTTCCCCGGGTGTCCTTCATACCTCTCGAAGGAAACACAGAGCTTGAGAGAAGCGCCAGACATCAAGCGATACCGACAGGATGCCTCAGAACTTGCTCATGCTATCCAAGAATCTGTTGCATCATATGACGCGGAGGAAGAAAGGCAACGCTTTTCAACACAGCCAGACCCAGCATGCCTTCAAGCAGCATCAGTGCCAGATGTGTGGACTGTCGTGCATACAGAGAGGTGCATAATGTTCCTGTATTTTGTAAACAAAAGTGAACCGTGTTTGAAGGCCTCCCTAACAGTTTTGACAGCCTCAAACTTAGTGCCTGCTATCAAGGAGTTCCAGTCAAAAGGCTGAGAGAAGGTGTTGTTGCAGACACTGTAAACGATGCAAGATCCTCGTTTAAAGTTTTGGACAGTCTGTTTTTGTTCTCATGTGAGGAAGAAAAATGCCACTTGGTGGATGCAATTAGTGTTCTACTTGACAAGCTTGAAGGCAGCATTCATGCAGAAAAGAAAGAGACTGAAGTTTTTGAAGGAACAGCTGCTAACACTTCCTAAAGGGCGTGTCCAGTACAGTTCTCAACTAATGGTACTCTCATGTATTTTGTACACCATATCAGCACATGTGTATAAGTTATTAAAAAGTAAGCGGACTGACTTTGCCTCACCCGAGCACAATACGAAATGTGTGCTCATCTTACCAGCTAGCCCCACAGGCGGAGTCTTCAGGGAGCAGTTTTCGACAATATGTCGCACACAGATTTAAGCAGCTGCAGCCTCATGAGACTTGTGTTATGTTGATGTTAGATGAGATTCACATCAAGCCTTCCCTTGACTATAAAGGCGGGAGCATATGTGATGCTGCTGCAACTTACAGTGACGCAGCAACATCAGCTCATGTTTTTACGATTCAAAGCCTGCTGACATTTCGAGAGGTGGCCTATATTCTTCCAGTGAAAACATTTACTGGTGATGATCTCCATATCATACTGAAGAAGGTTATTTTGCGTCTGGAAGAAATTGGGTTTAAGGTTGTGGCAGTTGGCTGCGACAATAATTCATTGAACAGAAAAGCAATGATGATGTTTAGTGAACCACGCAAACTTCGAATTCTGTATCCTCACCCTGCGGACCAATGCGGGCCGCTCCTTTATGGTGTTGACGCAGTGCAATTACTGAAATGTATAAGGAATAACTAGATTAACCAAACAAATGCAGGCACCAACTTCTTCTACCCACACTTTGACCTCTCCACAGCGTACACCCAAACAGCATTAGGAGTGCCTCATTCAAGGATTTGCGAGAGGTGTCCAGACTAGAATCATCCCAGCTTTTGAAGTGTGGGTATGGGTTAACGTCCAAGGCACTAAATCCCAGCAACTTGGAGCGTCAGAATGTTAAACTTGCATTTCAGGTATTTAGCCCACATGTTGCTGAAGTCCTTGTAGCCCACCGTGAGAACAATTCCCTCTATCATGCTGAACAAACATCAGACTTTCTTCAAATCATCATATGCTGGTGAAGCATCGTAAATGTGAAGACACCGGACAAGCGCGTACACCATCGTAATGTCTTCGAGGAGCCCATATCGTGCTTGACAGATGACCCTAAGTGTGCGTTCCTAGATTGCTTCATCACGTGGCTTGATCTATGATAGTTCTACAGATATGATACTGGTGGCCTCACTAAAGGGACACTGAATGCGCTGAGGTTGTCTGAGCACTATCTTTTGGAGTACTAAAGTACTGCATCAGAGAACTAGGCCACAACTATGTACTGCTTGGAAAGATACAGACTGCCTAGAAAGCCGCTTTGGCCAGTACCGCCAGATGGCAGGAGGAAACTACGACATATCAATTAGGCAAACTTACGAGACAGAGGGGAGGATTCGTTTACAGAACACTCTGCCAGTAATGAGTTCGGAGGACCTGAAAGGCATTGAAGACACAAGCCCTGTCAGTGGCACTAACAACAACTTTTGTATCACTGTCAGAGATGCCGACCTTGCAGCACTAAGTGCCCATATGCCTGTCATAGCATACGTTGGTGGTTATTGCGCCCATGCAGCAATGAAGGTGCTTAAATGTGAAAGCTGCCAAGAAAGCCTAGTTGTCGATAAAGAGGAGGCTGAGCTGGAAAGCGACCCACATTCCTTAATTACCTGATTGGACAGAGGTGGCTTGAAACTGCCATCCCCGTTTGTTGTTACCGTGGTAATGCATACTGAAGTTGTCATCAAAAAGCTCGCAGCAGAAAACCAATTTTCTGAATTTTTACAGGCACAAAACCAAAAGAAACTTGTTCGGCAGCTCACTTTACAGTCCCTGCCCCAGTTTCAAGAACTGACGGAATGTGTAAATGGCCACATGTGAGCTCCTAGTTACACTAATTGAAAACTGTGCCACGAATGTGCTACTAAATAATTTATGTAAGCTTAGAAATCTTCAGCGTGTTGAAAAAGAGGAATGCGCGAAGAAAAGGAAGGCACGTATCTTTGTGGACAAACAGTCTTAAATGCTCTTTTACATCCACTTAGACATTAGTTTTCTGCTGTATGTTCAGTTCAAGTGATATCGTAATGACTAAGATCAACTGTAACTAAACTTTGAAGGTCAAACGTCACCAGCCTGTTGTGTATAAAGTTGCAATGGCTGTAAGAGAGCCTAACTGCAAATGAACATTTGTTCGCTCCCCTTGTTGTCTACGTTCGGTTGTTTGATGCAAGGTAGGGTGGCGTTTCGAATATTTGTAAATGTGGTGCAGCCTTCAACACCTGCTGCACGTATTGTCCGCAAAATAAGGAAAATCAAGTAATAATCCCGCTGTAGTGATTCAAAATTATCTGGTTAACGGCTGCAGTTCCCCATTAATCATTATATTAGCCCTGTTGCGTAGCCAGTACTAATTCATGGAATCAAAAACGGCGCTTTCATTTTCGGGTCACTGATATGAAGAGCGCCAAAAAACAGAGGTCAGCATGAGCACAATGAAAAAAAAAACATTTTGCATGCGCCTACTTCGTCGACCGCAAGAATCACCTTATTGGTGGGGCACATTCGACAGCGAAAAACAATACACAAGAGTGTGAACGCGCCTGAAAATGATAAACTGAGTTTATATGATGCAGAAATAGGCCGGATGCCAAATCGCTTCGCTTGCTGGTTGTGCGATGTTCGTTGCTGAAAACACAAACCAACTGACATCCACAAATGCAAGGGGCTTTCACTCGTCGTTGATAAAGCCCAGGTGGTCACGCCTGACCACAAAAACGCACTGAACATGGCAGCGTACAAGCTCAATGCAACATACCAACGGCGCCATGGCCGAATACAGCCGCGCGCACGGCCGGAGAGCCATCTGCCTCCGCGTCGTGACGTAGCCGGCGTCGTTGCACGTGAAGCGCAGGCCTGGAAGCTTTAGGAGGCGTTGGCCATGCCCGAGTTGGAGTCACTACTAGCCGTGGAACGGGTTCCTCCAGCCTTCCCCACGACCATGGTCCGACCCGGAACGCAGCCGGGGCCCCACGTTGCGGGTGCCAATGTGGGAAAACGCCTCGATCCCGCGGTCCATGGTCAGAGCTCCCGTACTGGCCCAGCCGCGCCCAAGAACGGCCAGCCGCAGCTCGCACGTTCCTCGCACCACTCTCGCGCGTCCGTGATCATTCTTGTCCACTCTTGACTCCTATCCACTATTGACGCCAGCGTTCACACAATATATAGCATAGAGTAGGTAGAAAGCAGTGAAGTCCGTAGTTTCGGGCTTCGCTGTATTGTAGGCATATGGAATAAATGGTAAGATGTCATCTCACTTCTTGTGATTGGATGATACATACATAGCCAGCATGTTGGTCAGGGTGTGGTTCGTACGTTCGACAAGGCCATTCGTCTGGGGATGATATGGTGTTGAGTGGCGAAACTACGAAGTGCAGAGTCTAAGCAATTCTTCCATGGCATCGGCGACGAATTGGCGACCACGGTCGCTGATGATTACGCGAGGCGGACCGTGGCGAAGAATTACGTAGCGTAGCAAGAAGGCAGTGACGCAGGTAGCGGTGGAGGAAGATATAGCAGCGGTTTCCGCGTATCTAGTAAGGTGATGGACACAGACGATGACACAACGGTTGTTGTTCGAAGACTGTGGAAACGGTCCTAACAGGTCGAGACCAACTTGCTCGAAAGGTGTAGTAGGCGGCGCCACAGGATGAAGAAGGCCTTGTGCAACGCTTGTTGGTCGCTTGTGACGCTGGCACTTGCCACAGCTCGACACGCATTGTTTAGTAGAATGTCGCACCTTAGGCCAGTAAAACCGCTCCTGTATTCGATGTAAGGTGCGAATGAATCCAAGATGGCCTGATGTCGGATCATTGTGCATGACACGGAGAACGTCACCATGCAGGCTTTCGGGAACAACCAGTAAATACCGCGCGCCACTTGCTGAGTAATTTGTCTTATATAGCAGTCCATCGCGAAGACAAAAGCGACCACTGGCCTTTGGACTGCAGGCATCGTCGAACAAGGGGTCCAAACATAAGGCATTGCGCTGTTCCTGTAGGAACACGGTGGCGTCAGGAAACGAGTGAGAGACAGCAGCAAAGCAGGTGTCGAGACTGTCCGTGTTATCCTCCGTTGTGGACAGAGGAAGGCGAGAAAGGCAATCAGCGTCGGCGTGACGTCTTACGCTTTTGTACGAAACAATGAAGTCAAATTCTTGGAGCCGTAAAGCCCAGCGTGCTAGACGACCGGAGGGATCACGGAGGGTAACAAGCCAACATAAGGAATGATGGTCAGTTACAATTGTAAATGGACGCCCGCAAAGGTAGCAACGAAACTTCTGAACAGCAAATACAGCCGCTAAGCATTCTTGCTCTGTCACAGTGTAGTTTCGTTCAGCCTTTCTGAGAGAACGGCTCGCATAGGCCACCACATACTCTTCATTATTATGGCGCTGAACAAGCACTCCACCGATGCCGATTCCGCTGGCGTCACTGTGCACTTCAGTAGGAGGAGACGAATCGAAGTGACGAAGCATGGGTTCTGATGTTTGGAGAAACTTGAGTTGAGTGAATTCCGCGTCGCATTCAGGTGTCCACTCGTAGGGGCTGTCTTTTCGCAAGAGACTTGTCAATGGATAAACAATGTCCGCGAACTTAGGCACGAACCGTCGAAAGTAGGAGCATATTCCGAAGAAGCTGCGGAGTTCTTTTAGTGACTTAGGTGGCTTAAAGGCACTGACTTCTTCTATTTTCCGGAAGTCTGGCCTGACACCGTCTTTGTCAACCAGGTGACCAAGAACTAATGCTTGTCGTTCGCCAAACAGGCACTTCTTAGAATTCAAAACCAAGCTGGCCGTCTCGACGCAGCCTAAAACGAGGTTTAAACGGGCGTTATGCTCTTCGAAAGTACGTGCGAAAATGACAACGTCATCTAGATAGCATGAACATACCTCCCATTTTAGACCGCGCAGAATCGAGTCCATAAATCTTTCGAAAGTAGTGGGGGCATTGCAAAGTCCAAACGGCATAACATTAAATTGATATAATCCATCCGGTGTCACGACTGCAGTCTTCTCCTTGTCAGCAGGGTGCATAGGGATCTGCCAATACCCTGATCGTAGATCTAGTGAAGAAAAGTAGGAAGCCGAATGTAGAGAGTCGATTACATCGTCGATCCGAGGTAGTGGATATAAATCTTTTTTGGTGAGGGCGTTTAATCGTCTATAACCAACGCACAACTTCTAAGAGCCGTCTTCCTGCTTAACCAAAACGATAGGTGCTGCCCAAGGGCTGCACGATTCTTCAATAACGCCCTTCTGCAGCATATCCTGAACTTGTTCGGCAATAACTTTCCGCTCCGATGACGACACTCGGTAAGGTTTTTGCCGGACCGGATAAGCAGAGCTTGTATCGATTTTGTGCTGAGCTCGAGAACAGGCTAAAGGTGGTCACTTCTTTGCGCAGAAGTCAAACACAGAAGCATGTGTTTCCAATAGCTCAACCAATCTTTGTCGCTCGTGTGACCGTAGGTTCTTACTAACCATGCTCAGAATCTGCGACTCGTAGGAGCAACTGCATTCGCCAAAGGCCAAGCGTTTTTGATCTTCGTCGTCAACGGCAGCAATAGAAGTCCCGTTGGCACCCTCAAAGATGGCGAGCTTTATTCCTCGAGGAAGTATAACAGGCACTGGCGAACAGTTAAGTGCCCACAAAGACGTGGCTCGGTTGGTAATCGGCACAATACAGCGAGGCACTAAGATGTATTTCTTAGCACACTGACCGGTCAAAGGTTGAACGATCGCATCATAAGGAGATACAGCAGAGACGGAAGCGAACATGGCAACTGGCCGCATCGACCATGGTGGCACTGTCAGTTCATCGGAAACAACCAGTGTGTCTTCCGCGGGTGGCAGCTCGTCACAGAGGGCAGGAACGACTTCACTGCTGACTGAAAGTTCACCAGTGCCACAGTCGACGAAAGCGCCACTCTCTTGGAGAAAGTCAATAACGAGAATAACTTCATGTGTACACCGCTGCAGAACCAGGAATTCAGTTGGGAACACCTTTCCGGCCAACAAGACGTTAACGACGCAAACTCCCGGAGGATGAAGTATTTCTCCGCCGACACCACGAAATCTTGTGGAGTCGTGCCAAGAAAACATAACTTTGCGCCCGATGCGATCTTTGAAGGAACGACTTATAGCTTAAACTGTTACACCAGTGTCCACTAAAGCCGTTGCACATACACCATCTATTATCACGTGTATTTTGTTCTTGAGTATCGTAACTGGCGGAGGCATTTGAATTAAATCATTTTGTGCGACCTCACCTCCATCGGTCGTGCCGGCTAGTTTCCCGGCGGTGGTGGTGGTGATAGCCGCCGTCGCGGTGAAGGCGAGCGGCGCAGTCGGGCGGACGGAGGTGTCAAACTATGGTCAGAAGCGGGAGAACTATTGCGCCGATTCTCTTGTCGTGAGGTTCTTCTAGAATAGGCGGACCAGGGATCGTTGTTGTGACCATTGCCGTAGCGAAAAAACGTTGATGGTGGATCGTATCGGGATGTTTCCCTGCGCCGACGACAGAACCGAGCTATGTGTCCGGTAGCACCACAACAATAACACACAGGAGGTTGGTGATATGCGTTGTACTCCTGAAAAGCATTGCCGCGACGCTGTGGGACAAATGCATCTTCACGCGGCTCCTGTGTGTAGCGGGTGGCTGACGAGGATAGCTGAAGCGGCGTTCGTAGCGCGACTCTGGGTATAGTGATTGGGCTGCGGCCTCGGTGGCGAACGAGAACTGTAGTTGTATTCTTCTACGCCCGTTGCAGCGATAAAAACATGATGAGCGGGGGCTGGGATTGGGGCTGCATCATAAGGTGTCAAGTGCACGTGTCGGGTGAACTCTTCCCGTACTATCTCACGTATTGTAGACGCGAGATCAAGGGACGTGTCGTCGTGAACACTCACAACGGTTGTCACGTTCGGTAACCGACCGAATTTAGGCGTGATACGTCGCATCTTAAAGGTCTCGAATGTATGACAATGGCGTATGACGTCAGCTACTGTACGAAGGTTCTCTTTGCCGATGAGGAAGTGGTATACATCCTCGGCAATTCCTTTTAACAGGTGGCCGACCTTGTACGTCCTCCTCTGGCATGCAAGGGTTGACGTTCTTGCAGAGGTTCAATATCACCTCAATATACGCCGCGCACGTCTCGCCTGGCACTTGGGCTCTTTGCAGCAGCGTTTGTTCAGCCTGCTTCCTCTTCGCGACTGAGTCCCCAAAACACTCCGTTATTTCGACACGAACCGAACCCAGGTCGTGAGGGTGTCCTCATGGTTGTCAAACCACACAACTGCCGTGCCAGTTAAGAAAAACATGACGTTGGACAGCTGAGTTGCCGCATCGCAATGGTAATAGTTGCTCACCCGTTTGTAGTGAGTGAGCCACTCATCCACGTCCTCGCCAGACTTGTCTCCAAATGTGCGAGGCTCTATCAGGTGCTGACGCTGCCAGGGACCAGCCGTGGCTGAAGCAGGTACCTAAGAGGCCGCTGTAACCAGGGCAGGGGCTGCAGCTGTAGGAACTGGTACAGTCCGGCTTCCGTCTTCACCGCGAGACATTTCGACCACCAGCGGCAAGGGCGGCAGTCCAGCAAGGCGCAGATCTCGTGGTTGCAGAACCGGGTTGCTTGGTTGAGTACCCAGCACCTCCACCACAAAACTGTTACGGATGAGGCATGTTTATTTACAGGTGATGGATGATTGTACAGGAATATAGTCCAGCACCGATTTAGTTCTGCGCTCCGCACCAAAAAGATCCGTCGTCCTCCTCTTCTTACTTTCGTCTCAACCAAGGCGTTACAATATATTGTCGCAGGACGCGAAGAACAGCACACAGGACGACGGCACAACAACAAACACAAGCTCTATACTCAAGGCCCAAGAAGAATTGGCCGCGCCAACTTCATCTTCTTCGGAGAGGGACATGCTTGTGCTCGTGTCCCTCACTTCGTTGTCTTCTTTGGTCGTGACAGCCTGCCTTCCAAGAAAGCATCGTCCCGATGCTTTATCGTGACGACGCCAGGATCGGTTATCGCGTATGCTGCAGTGATTTCATTCGGACAAATAAGGCTTCATCCGGACGACGTGCAGAATCTCCGGTGTATGCCGTGGACGCCTTGAGGAATGTGGGCTATCGGAGACGACTTCATAGTTGACGTCAGCGAGACGTCGGATGACTTTATACGGGCCGAAGTACCTTCCCAATAGTTTCTCTGAAAGGCCACGACGGCGAACAGGAGTGAAGACCCAAACTCTCTCTCCAGGCTCGTAGGATACTTTTCGGTGGCGAAGGTTATAGCGCCCTGCATCGTACTCCTGCTGCCTACGAATACGTATGCGTGCAAGTTGTCGGGCTTCTTCAGCATGCTGAGTAATGTAGTCAGCGTCAGTTTCGATGCCATCGCATCCATGCTCAAGCGGCAACATTGCGTCGAGCATGGTTGTGACATCGCGACCGTGGAGAAGGCGGAACTGTGTCATCCTCGTTGTCTCTTGCTGAGCCGTATTATATGCAAAAGTGACATACGGCAATATCTCGTCCCAGTTTTTATGCTCCACATCAACATACATGCAAAGCATATCCGCAAGTGTCTTATTGAGGCGCTCCGTGAGTCCATTTGTTTGCGGATGGTACGCCGTTGCTTGCAGATGAGATGTGCCACTAAGTCTTAAAACTGTGCCCAATAGCTCGGCTATGAATGCAGTTCCTCTGTCAGTTATTATTACTGTGGGGGCGCCATGTCTCAGCACGACATTCTCAATAAGAAATCGAGCTGCTTCACTGGCCGTTCCCCGCGGTAGAGCTTTAGTTTCGGCGTAGCGCGTGAGATAGTCCGTTGCTACGATAATCCATCGGTGTCCCGTAGCAAAAGTTGGAAATGGGCCTAGCAGATCCATTCCGACTTGTGCAAATGGAGTTCTGGGTACTTCGATAGGATGGAGGAAGCCTGAAGGTTAGACGGCTGGCACTTTCCACCGCTGGCAATCAAGGCATGTCCGGACGTATTGCTGAACAGTCGCCGTCAATCTTGGCCAGTAATACCTTTGTCTCACTCTGCAGACTGTTCGTGTGAAGCCCAAATGGCCGGGTGTTGCTTCATCATGGCATGCCTGCAATATTTCATTCCTGAGAAATGGTGGGACGACGAGCAAGTAAGGGCTTCCGTTTGGAGAAAAGTTCACTTTATAGAGGACGTCATTGCGTAAGCAAAATGAAAGTCCTCTTCCAAAACGTTTTGGCAGAGTAGAAGTGCGACCCTCTAGGAAGCTAATAATGGGCTCCAATTCTGGGTCTTCGCGTTGCTGCTGTGCGAGCGTAGCCGTGTTGACAACTGCAACAAACGCTGTAGCGTCGTCATCGTCTGCACTTGCAGGTTCGAATGGGGCGCGAGAAAGGCAGTCCGCGTCCGTATGCCGCTTTATGCCGCGTCCGTATGCCGACTTGTACACAATAGCCATGTCGAATTCTTGAAGTTTAAGGCTCCAGCGTGCCAATCGTCCTGGTGGGTCTTTTAAGTTCGTCAACCAACAGAGTGAGTGGTGGTCACTGACAACATCAAACGAGCGGCCGTACAAATATGGGCGAAATTTTATCACCGCTCAAACCACCGCAAGGCACTCTTTTTCTGTAGTTGAATAATTTACTTCTGTGCGGGAAAGGCTTCTACTTGCATAGGCTATCACTTTTTCAGCGCCGTCTTGCCACTGTACAAGTACAGCTCCTAAGCCGATATTGCTGGCATCGGTGTGAACCGCTGTCGGGGCGTCTTCATCAAAGTGTCCCAGGACCGGTGGGTTTTGAAGGCGCTGCCGTAGCTCGTCGAATGCTTTCTGTTGATCTTCATCCCATACGAATGCTACGTCTTCTCTGATGAGGCGTGTCGGCGGTGCTGCAATGCGTGAAAAGTTCTGAATAAAACGCCGTTATATGCGCGTAACTCTAAAAATCGTCTTACTGCCTTTTTGTCGGATGGCACAGGAAAATGTTCAACGGCTGCTATCTTTTCCGGATCAGGTCGTACTCCCTTATTACTGACAACATGGCCTAGAAAAAGAAGCTCTTCGAAGCCAAAGTGGCATTTTTCCGGCTTAAGCGTGAGACCAGCGGACCGTATGGCTTGAAAAACAGCACGTAGTCGCCTCAAGTGCTCGTCAAATGTCGCAGAGAATACAATCACATCATCCAGATATACTAAGCACGTTTGCCACTTGAGTCCTGATAGAACGGTGTCCATTAGCCGCTGAAATGTTGCCGGCGCGGAGCATAAGCCGAAGAGAAGTACCCTAAATTCATAGAGACCGTCAGGTGTCAAGAATGCTGTTTTCGTGCGGTCTCTTTCGTCTACTTCGATTTGCCAATAGCCGCTTCTTAGATCCATTGACGAGAAATAACGTGCATGCCGTAGTCTATCGAGAGAATCGTCTATGCGGGGTAGCGGGTAGACGTACTTTTTAGTGACCTGGTTGAGTTTGCGGTACTCGACGCAGAAGCGTAAGCTGCCATCCTTCTTTTTGACTAACACTACCGGCGATGCCCAAGGACTCTTTGACGGCTGAATAACGTCGTCTTGAAGCATTTTCTGCACCTGGTTTTCTATCACTTCACGTTCTCGCGCTGCCACCCGGTATGGGTTTTGCCGTATGGGTCTGGCCGTTTCGTCGGTAATAATTCGGTGTTTGGTCAGCGGCGTTTGGCCAACTTTGGACGTCGAAGAGAAACAGTTTCGAAACTCATCGATCAGCTCGAGGAATCTTTCTTTCTGTGTAGGTAGCAAACTTGGGCCGGCATCAATGGATAGAGGCACGGTCGGTAGGCCGGCGGAATCGTCTTGTTCAACAATCATGCAGTCGGTAACCTCATTGAGCTCTTCCACGTATGCGACTGCCATACCTCTTGTCAGATGCCGGCGTTCAGGGCTAAAGTTTGTTAGTAGGACGTCCGTCTGTCCGCGAGTTATGTCAACTACGTCTCTTGCAACTGATACGCCATGACTAAACAGCAGAGCAGGAAGTTGTTCGGCGATCATGTTGGAACACCTTGGCGAGTCGCATGTTACAGGCACAAGAGCGCTTGAGTGCGGAGGCATGGTTACATCATGATCGAAGATACGTAAGTGCTCACGTCGCTGATCGTCACAGGGTACGACTGAATCTGCGTTCATCCAAAACGTGACCGACCTGTCCGGAATGTTTATAATAGCGCCGTATTCATGCAGGAAATCCATTCCCAATATCACGTCTCTGCAGCACTCCAGTAAGATAACGAAAGTGGCAACAAACGTCGTGCTACCGATATCAACTCTGGCCGTGCATTTACCTGTTGGGGTTATCAATTGACCTCCCACCGTTCTTATGTGGGGACCAGTCCATGATGTTTTGACTTTATTAAGACTATCGGCTAGTTTCTGTCTGATTATCAAGAAATCGGCCCCAGTATCTACTAACGCGGTTACTTGGTGTCCGTCTATGAAAACAGCGAGGTCGGCACTTACGATTTCCTTTGGGGTCGGCAGAGGCATATTGTCCGATTGCACAGATAGTGTTGGGGGTGTTGAAGAATTTCGACAGTCGGCAACCTCCCCCCCAAAGGTCGCTTCTGTTAGTTTATCCGGCGAGGGCTAGGGGAGCTGCCGCCCCTGACTACATCGGCGTAACCGCGACCTTGCGGTGAAGAGCTCGGTGCAGGCGAAGGAGAGCGGGTTCGACGAATGCATGTATGTCTTTGTGGAGTAATCCCCGCAGGGGCGTCTGCGTAAGCAGGCGTTTGGTGCGTTGCGACATGAGGGTTGGACCCATGAGGGTTGGATGAGGTTGGATGAGCACATGAGGGTTGGACCCTCCCGCGTGTAGCCGTGCGCGGCTTAGCCGTGTCCGGGGAAAAGGGGATCCTGGGGGTTGAGCCGATGCCGGGTGTTTGGACCTCTACGGCCCCTCGGCGGAGGCAACACACCTCTTTGGCCTCTGCTTCACGTAGACGGCACCCCGGACTGACCCACCCGGGGGAAACCGGTGGTCGCCTTTTCCTGTCCCCCTCTCCAACCTTTTGCTTTCCTATCTCCTTTCTTTTACTCTCCTATCATCTCTTCTTTTCCGTCACTTCCTAATTTTCACAGGCGGCTTGGGTTAACCTTGTGTATGTGCCCTCCCTTGGGTATAATATATTAGGTTATAGTGGCAATGTACGGTTGGCGCCTGCAGCCTTACGCGTTAAGTGCTGCAGCGTCCCCTAGTTGGGCTCCGTGGTGGGTGGCCGCCATTGCTGCCGAAATAAACCAAACCAGTATGGGAACGCCTGCATTTCCCCGTTTACTTGATCGTCACCCTCACAAGAGGGGACGCACCGAAGAACTATTAAGCTTATTCAGACCAAGAGAAATTTTCCCCCGTTACCAAGTAGTTCACAGTGAGAAGACCGAAAAACCAGCAAGAACCGTATCCCCTTTTCTAGTCGCAAAAGGCTTGACTGACGCCCTTGGCCCAGGTAACAAAGTCACCAAAATGGCGAGCGGGGACCTCCTGCTTGAGATCCGTGATAAAGAGCAGCACAATAAACTCAACAAGCTTGTGGCATTTGGAGACATTCCTGTTACCGTTTCACCTCACCGTTCTATGAATACAGCACGCGGAGTAGTTTCTGATGCAGATCTCATTGACTTGTCCGAAACCGAACTATTGGAGGGCTGGAAAGAGCAAAATGTAACCAACGTACAGCGTATCATTATCCGACGAGACAATAAAGAAATTCCTACAAAACACCTGATCCTGACCTTTGCCACTTGCGATCTGCCACAAACAATAGAAACCGGATACACTAAGATAGCTGTCAGACCATACATACCTAATCCAAGACGATGTTTCCAATGTCAAAGATTTGGCCACGGCTCGCAGAGCTGTCGTGGTAGACTTACATGCACGAAATGTGGAGTCCAAGGTCACGCCTCAGATAACTGCGAAGCGACACCACACTGTGTAAACTGTGATGGTGAACATCCAGCTTACTCCAGATTCTGTCCTAACTGGAAAAAAGAAAAAGAAATTATCACTCTCAAAGTGCGCGAGAACATATCGTTCAGGGAAGCACGCAAAAGGTGCTCACCATTCCACACTACCACTATGCTGATGCGGCGCGTCAAGGGGCAGCGTCGCAGCGGCTACTGCCACCTGCCCAGCTCGCGTGCAGCGAGCTGTCGCTTGTGGCTCCTGCCCCCAGGGTGGAAGGAGCTAAGTCTACTCCACCCAACCAGCGAACAGGCCCGGTTACCCTAGGGTTGCCGGCACCACAACAGTCCTCGGTGGCAGCCTGCGCTTCGCGTAGCGAACCCGCAGGCCCGCCAGCAGCTCCCACGGTGGGTGCAGTCAAGGCTGCCTCACCCTCACCGGCCCCTGCTGGTGCTGGCAACAGCCGGCGCAGCTCAGGCCCAAAGGCAGCCCCATCGACATCCGGGCTGGTGGGCGCAAATGTCTCGTCCTTCGCGGCGAGACTTTCTCGTGAAACTTCTCGCTCGCAAGAGCGCGTGTCCGGCGCCTCACAAGAGGCAATGGACACCACACCCACCCCGACGGCGCACCAAGCGCCTAAGGAGCGGCGAGGTTCCCTCGACCGCTTCAGAAAAGACAAATCCCGCGGTACAGGGCCTGGAAAGGGCTCTGTAATCTAATGCAACACTTCCTTTTTGTTTTTAGTACACACAGCACCCATTTACTTTCAGTATGGCCACACAAATTATACAATGGAACATCAGAGGCCTTCTTAGGAACCTCGATGATGTGCAAGAACTTCTCCACAAACACAATCCAAAAGTGCTGTGTGTACAGGAAACTCATTTAAAATCGACACATACAAACTTTCTTCGACAGTATGTTACGTTTCGTAAAGATCGCGATGATGGTCTCGCATCATCAGGCGGTGTTGCCATCATGACTCACAAAAGCATAGCATGTCAACGTTTGCAGCTGCAAACACCCCTTGAAGCAGTGGCAGTTCGACTGGTTCTCCTTAACAAACTCATCACCATTTGCTCGCTATACATACCCCCACATTACCGCTTACACAAACACGAATTTCAGTCCTTGATAGACGAATTGCCAGAGCCCTATCTTGTTCTTGGCGATCTCAATGCACACAACAGTCTGTGGGGCGACGCTCGCATCGATGCGCGAGGCCGTCTAATTCAACATTTTCTTTTCTCATCCGGTGCTTGTCTGCTTAACAAACAAGAACCGACATATTATTGTCTTGCAAACAAAACCTTTTCCTCTATAGACCTCAGCATAGCTTCTCCATCCATATTACCTGAACTTGAATGGGAAGTTATAAAAAACCCTTACGGGAGCGACCATTTCCCAATACTGCTGAGAGCGCCAAGACAATACGAATCTCCACCACATGCTCCCCGGTGGAAGGTCGATGCAGCGGACTGGGAAAAATTCCAAACACTTACCAGTAAGCTCTCGTGGGCTGACATTTCATCGCTCGGAATTGACGGTGCCATCGAGTATTTTACAAATTTCATAATAGATGCAGCTTCTAAGTGTATTCCCCAAACAAGTGGTCTTTCTAGCAAACGCCGTGTTCCGTGGTGGAATGAACAATGCCGGAACGCACGTAGGCAGCAGAACAGAGCATGGAGGCAGCTTCGCAATTATCCTACTGCTGAAAACCTTGTCAGTTTCAAGAAAATCAAGTCCCAAGGTAGGAGAACACGCAGACAAGCCAGGAGAGACAGCTGGCAAACATTTTTATCAAGTATCAACTCGTACACGGATGAGGCCAAGGTTTGGAACAGGGTGAATAGAGTAAGAGGGCGACAAGCACATCCGCCTCCCCTGGTAGACAGACAGGGAGACAGCCTGGAGGACCAAGCGAACCATCTGGGTGCACATTTTGAACATGTTTCCAGTTCATCACACTATTCTCCAGCATTTAAAAGATACAAATCAGCAATAGAAAAACAAAAACTGGACTGAAAGAGCACCGGAAACGAGCCATATAACCTACCTTTCTCCCTAGCAGAGCTGCATGCATCACTCACCTGTTGCAACCAATCTGCCCCAGGACCTGACCGTATACTATATGACATGTTGAAAAACCTACCCTCTGAAACTAAGAAAACCCTTCTCTGTCTCTATAACTCTATATGGACCTCCGGCGAGATCCCCTCTGCCTGGAAAGAGGCCATAGTGATCCCTATCCTGAAGCAGGGCAAGGATCCATCGTCCGTATCCAGTTACCGGCCCATAGCTCTAACAAGTTGCCTCTGCAAAGCTTTCGACAAAATGATAAACCGTCGTCTGATACATTTCCTAGAATCAAACAAGCTGCTTGACCCATACCAGTGCGGTTTTCGCGAGGGTCGATCCACCACTGACCATTTGATACGTATTGAGGCACAGATACGTGAAGCTTTTGTTCACAAACAATTCTTTTTATCTGTATTCCTAGACATGGAAAAGGCCTACGATACCACATGGCGGTTTGGAATACTGAGAGATCTCTCCCACATTGGTGTACGTGGTAATATGTTAAATGTCATTGAAAGTTATCTGGTGAATCGCACATTCCGTGTTCGAGTTGGCAATGCATTATCACGACCTTTTGTGCAGGAAACTGGAGTGCCACAGGGTGGGGTGCTCAGTTGCACTCTCTTCATTATAAAAATGAATTCCTTGCGTCTAGGCATCCCACGTATTATGTTTTATTCAACGTACGTCGATGATATACAGATTGGATTTAAATCATGCAACCTTGCAATCTGTGAGCGGCAGGTTTAACTTGGTCTGAACAAGGTGGCTAAATGGGCAGACAAGAATGGATTCTGCCTAAATCCACAAAAGAGCACCTGCGTCCTTTTTTCTAGAAAGAGAGGACTGTACCCCGACCCCGACATTGACCTGCAAGGACAGCGTCTACCTGTAAAAACGGAACATAAATTCTTAGGCATTATTCTTGACACAAAGCTAACATTCATACCACACCTAAAACATCTAAAAAACAAGTGCATGAAAACAATGAATATTTTAAAAGTGTTGTCACGCACTACATAGGGTAGTGAGAGAAAGTGTCTGTTAAATTTGTATAAAAGCCTCATACGAACACGCCTAGACTACGGGGCCATAATTTATCAGTCAGCCACCCCAACCGCGTTGAAGATGCTGGACCCCATCCACCATCTAGGTATTCGCTTGCCTACAGGTGCCTTTAGGACAAGCCCTGTAGAAAGCCTTTACGTGGAATCCAATGAGTGGTCCCTCCACTTGCAGAGGACCTACACAGCTTTCATGTATTTCCTTAGAGTGAATGCAAACAGTGAACATCCCTCATATTCCACCGTAAATGATTTGTCCAGCTCCCACCTCTTTCATAACCGACCTGCAGTAAGAGAGCCCTTCTCGTTGCGTGTGAGAAGTCTGGCTGAGGAAATGGATGTCCCACTCTTTGAACATCGTCTAATGACACCCACTATACAGGTCCCACCGTGGCAGTGGCAGATTGTCGACTGTGATTTGTCCTTTTTACATGTTACGAAGCACGCCCCGGTTGCACACATTCGAATGCATTTCCTCGAACTGCAGCATAAATACTCCTGTCCGGAATTTTACACCGATGCATCAAAGTCTCATGCCGGCGTCTCTTATGCAGCGGTTGGCCCATCATTTTCAGATGCCGACACCCTGCACCCCCAAACGAACATTTTCACAGCAGAGGCTTATGCAATACTGTCGGCTCTTAAACATATCAAAGAATCGAAAATACCAAAAGCAATCATCTACACAGACTCGCTGAGCGTAGTAAAAGCTTTAAAATCTCTGAAAAGGCACAAAAATCCTGTAATAGTATCGCTTTATTCATTACTAAGTAATATTTATCTGTCTGGGCAGCATGTTGTGGTGTGCTGGGTGCCAGGACACCGAGACATCGAGGGAAATGTACTGGCAGACCAGATTGCCACATCCATCGACGCAAAAGCTGGAAACACATCCATGCCCGTCCCTGATCCCGATATGATGCCATATCTACGCAAGAGACTTCGAGCCCACTGGCAACGTTTGTGGGACGCCCAGAGTCTAAACAAACTTCATTTAATTAAGCCTCGCTTAGGGAACTGGCCATCCACCACGAAATCTAGAAGAAATGATGTCCTATTCTGTAGGCTCAGAATAGGACACACTTACGGCACGCACAATTACTTGTTGTCTGGAGGCGAACCCCCGACCTGTACTAAATGTGGGGAGGTACTTACTGTACTTCACATCCTAGTACAGTGTCCACTACTAGAACCTGAAAGAAAGAAACACTTTGTCCAAGCCTATAGAGAGAATATACCCCTACACCCAGCGATGTTTTTACATAATGACCCGGTATTTCAGCACGAATCGGTTATAGCCTTTTTAACCGACATCGACATTTTGCAAGTTCTTCGCCCGAGAGATTCGTAGCAGGGTCCTCTTTCAGAGAACGCTGCTGCGACAGCATTATTGAAATGCACTCTCCTCCAGGCCCTTGCTTCTAAGGGTTTCTGTGAGGCAGTAGTGCCTAGTATCGCTCACAGCTTTTTTATACCATATTCATTGCGCCCCTATCACATCATTGTCACGATCTTAATAATTTTGTCTTTTACGCACGTTTAGTGCGCAGGATTTTAGGCCCCTTTACAGCCACCCTACACCTACCCACTGTCATTGATCATACCATTGCTCACTCACTACACCGCGTCTTGGCGCTCTTTGGCCATAGCTGGCCCTTGCGCCAGAAAACAACATATATCATCATCATCATCATCATCATCATCATCATCAATTGTGGAGTAATGTCGTCATTGTAGCGCCTGTTTTCGAAGCAAACTCGAGGGAGAGAGGGTGGAAAGCTCTGGTATCCGCGGTCACGATACGTGCAAAAATGGTAAATGTGGCCGGCTTCTCCACAATGAAAACACATAGGACGGCGGTCGACGGTGCGCCACATGTCCGTGTTGCGAACAAGAGGTCGACTTGTGGGCTTCCTCTGTGGCCAAGCTGCAGTTGCCTGCGGAGGGAAGTAGGCTGATGATTCCACAGGTACACTAGGTTGCGCGGTCAGTGGCTGCGTGTGGTACGGCGGGGATGGCGGCACGTTGAAAGGACGAGCCATTGGTGATGAGTTGTAGGCTGCTGCTGGAGGAGGACGACGAACAGCCGATGCGTAGCTCACAGACCGTTGCTCCGGTACGAATTCGGGTAACGAGAATGCCTGCCTGATTTCATGCCCCACAACTTCTGCTACAGAAGCCCCGACTGACTCCTGTGGAGGCACAAGGAGGTTGCGAATCTCTCCCGGATGAGCTCACGAAGCGAACACTGATTGCCGGCAGCCAGAGCAGAAACGTTGCTCGAGGCGTTGTTTGGGCGATCGTAGGGTCGGCAACGTTGTTGCAGTGCTCGTTCGATGGACGTAGCCTCCGAGATGAATTCCGCAACGGTTGTCGGCGGGTTGCGAAGAAGACCGGCGAAAAGCTGTTCTTTGACGCCTCGCATCAGATGGCGGATTTTCTTTGCCTCCGGCATCTCTGGGTCAACGCGGCGGAACAGGCAGGTCATGTCCTCTGCAAACATGGCAACACTCTCGTTCGGCTTCAGAATGCGCGACTCGATTAGATGTTGGGCAGAATCGCGACGATCGTTGTTTGCGAAGGTCGTTGAGAGCTGATGTCGAAACTCAGTCCAGGAAGTCAGTGTGGCTTCCCGGTTCTCGTACCACGTACGAGCACTGTCCGACAGGGCGAAGTAGACGCGTGCGAGTTTTTCTTCTGCAGTCCAATGATTCGCCTTGGCGACTCGCTCGTATTGCGCGAGCCAATCTTCGACGTCCTCGTAAGCATCACCATGAAATGTCTCGGGAGTCTGAGGATGCTGCAGATTCACCTGAGAAGGTCCTGCGGTTGCCATCTCGTTAGGTGGTGGTCCGGTTGATGGGGAGTTTTCCAAGAGGATTACCTCCGGGCTGAGGTCCCGCAGTCGGCGACTGTAGCGGTGGATAGGAGTGTCCACTTAAGGAATAGGTTGCGGGTTTGAACTGGGCGTTGCACTCAGCACAGGAGTTCCTGGCATCAGTGAGTACCCAGCACCTCCACCAGTGTCGCAGGACGCGAAGAACAGCACACAGGACGACGGCACAACAACAAACACAAGCTCTATATTCAAGGCCCAAGAAGAATTGGCCGCGCGAACTTTATCTTCTTCGGAGAGAGACATGCTTGTGCTCGTGTCCCTGATTTCGTTGTCTTCTTTGGTCTTGACGATATATATTGGGACGGGGTGTCAAATAGATAAAAAAGGGACAGTATTTATGTACAGGGATTCTTGGCAGAGATGGCCAAGATGGCTGAACACGCCCAGCGTTTCCCGGCGATCGTCGTCGTCTTCCTTAATGCAAGGAGGCGGCCCATAACATCTAACTGCCCTGGCGGGCTGAGCGCCGTCTCGGCGCAGACTAATTACACGAGGAGGCGACGGAAAAGTACGGCTTCAGTCGGGATACGTGCACGACGTCACGCGATGGCAGGGTAGATGGTGAAGAACTGTTCAGTGGGGTGATTTCATAGTTCACGTCACTAAGTTGCCGTAAAACCTTGTAAGGTCTGGTGTAACGCGATAAAAGCTTTTCGGAGAGACCGACGCGACGAGAAGGAGTCCAAAGAACCACAAGAGATCCCGGAGAAAAGCAGAGGTGCCGGTGGCTGCGGTCGTACCGGTCCTCTTGGCATAATTGTGAGTCGGATAGTCGCTCATGAGCTATCTGACGTGCCAGATGGGCTAGCGGAAGCATCGCGGGCATACTCCGTAGTATGTTGTAGAACAGCAGGTAGGAGCGTGTCAAAAGGCAATGCAGGGTGGGGGCCATACAGGTTAAACGGCGAAAAACCGGCGTTGTCGTGAGGGGAGGAGTTGTACGCGAACGTGGCGTATGGCAAAGCGCTGTCCCAGTCCCGATGATCGTCAGCCACGTAGATCGACAGCATATCGGTTAAGCTGTGGTTCAGCCTTTCGGTGAGCCAACGGGTCTGCGGGTGGTATGCAGTAGTGTGCTTTTGCTCCACAGAACAGCAACGAAGGAGGTCATCGACAACTTTTGACAAGAAGTAGCGGCCTCGGTCTGCGAGCAGTTGCCAAGGAGCACCATGACGAAGGATGACATCATGAAGAAGGAAATCGGCGACGTCAGTGGCGCAACTAGTCGGCAAAGCTCGCGTGATGGCAAAACGCGTAGCGTAGTCGGTCGCAACTGCGATCCACTTGTTCCCTGAAGCAGACGAAGGAAATGGACCGAGGAGGTGAAGACCGACGCGGTAGAATGGATCCTGGGGTATGTGAATAGGATGCAGGAGGCCTGCAGGTAATCCCGAGGACCGTTTACGTCGCTGACAAAGGTCACACGCAGCAACGTAGCGTCGAGCAGATCTTTACAAACCAGGCCAAAAAAACCGGCGCCACACGCGATCGTATGTGCGGGATACGCCAAGATAGCCAGCGGTCGGAGCATCGTGGAGTTCTTTGAGAACCGTAGCACGAAGATGCTTGGGGAGAACAAGCAGAAGCTCTGGGCCGTCGGGAGTGGTACTACGACGGTAAAGAATATCGTTGTGAAGCTCAAATAGACGAAGCGATGGGTCGGGCTGACGAGAATGGAGGCGGTCAATTATAAATCGTAACGTGTCGTCACTTTGCTGTTCAGCGCGTATGTTGGCCAGAACTGCAATAGCCATGACGAAGTCACCGGTATCACGTTCGGCGGTGTCGAGAGGGTCGACAGGGTAGCGGGATAAACAGTCAGCATCTTGGTGCATCCGGCCAGATTTGTAGAGCACGTCAAAGGTGTACTCCTGTAGTCGTAACGCCCAGCCACCAAGCCTTCCTATAGGATCTTTCAGCGACGAGAGCTAGCAAAGGGCATGGTGGTCCGTGACGACGGAAAACGTTCGGCCGTACAAATAAGGGCGGAATTTCGCCACAGCCCAGACCAAAGCGAGGCATTCGCGCTCAGTTATTGAATAATTCCACTCCGACGACGAGAGAAGGCGGCTGGCGTAGGCAATGACACGGTCCTGGTCGCTCTGGCGTTGGGCGAGTACTGCACCTATGACGTGGCCACTAGTGTCGGTGCGAACTTCTGTAGCGGCCGACGGGTCTTAATGCGCTAAAATGGGCGGTAAAGTCAGTAAACTGACAAGGGTGGTGAATGCGGCAGCTTGTGCATGACCCCAGGAAAATGAGATGTCCTTCTTGAGCAGGTCAGTAAGCGGCCGGGAAATGTCGGCAAAATTCGTGACAGAGCGGCGGAAGTAGGAACACAAGCCGACAAAGCTCCGTACATCGCTAACTGAGCGAGGAACACGAAAGTCTCAGACGGCAAGCACCTTGTCGGGGTCAGGTTGGACACCGCTAGCACTAACAAGGTAACCGAGAATGGTGATGTGACGACGAGCGAAACGACACTTGGATGAGTTAAGTTATAGGCCAGCGCGGCGAAACACATCAAGAATGGCCGACAGGCGGGCTAGGTGGTCCTCAAAAGTAGGAGAAAAGACAATCACGCCATCTAGATAAAATAAACACGTAGACCACTTATAGCCCCGAAAGAGAGAATCCATCATTCGCTCGAAGGTCGAGGGGGCA